>NC_088351.1:9460000-9542500 GCF_036884655.1 Musa acuminata AAA Group
GTGGTGTGGGAAGTAGAATAAGAGAAGGTAGCCGTGGGGATGGTGCATCTTCTTCTCAGCTTACCTGCTCTCCTATCTAGCAAAGTTAGCTTGCACCCGACAAGGTCATCTGTTGTGGCTGTCGTCTCTTTCTTATGCCCTGTTAGGTGCTGTAAGATGAATGCAGTGTCACCTCTTTGCTGCATTCTCATTCTCTATCAGAAGCTTAATTTCCTTCTCTATACAAACCATCTATGTTGCTTCTCTCGCAAATACTGCAATCATCACAATATTGAAACATCCAGCAGAGATTTGTTTCCTTTGGCCACTCATAATACATCAGTAAACAGAGCAATCTCAAAGGAGATATGTTCTTACAATACACACAAAAGAGAGGCACTCGATTCGTATGAAACACTCCAATTATGGGCGCTTCAATCAAGACTTTGCGAGCTGATAAAGTACATCTTCAACTTGAGCCTAGCATCTTAGGATGGTTAAGATAATTGAAGCAGCAATAGAAAGATTGGTATTATTCCTACAGTACATCCTAATGGCCTCTTATGATGTTATTCCAACCGATTGTTTCAAATGATTGTGTTGTCTCTATCAAAGTAACATTTAAATAGGGGGGGGCTTCTTTCCTGTTCACATGCCCCAATAGGGGGCTGCAATACGAGGAGGAGAGGGAGAGAGGAGAATAAGAGGAGCGTATGGGTCTTTGGTTCCCTCCTATTTATTTATAGAGGCCCCCTCTGTCAACTTAGATCATGTCATATTTGGTATTGGATCTCCATCCAACTACTCAAGCCTCTTAGATTAGTGGATTTCTTCTCAATAATATCTTATTGGCTCTTATTGGATCCTATCCATATGATCCAATAATTCATTGGCTTATTGAATATCCAATAAGATAGGGGCTCCAACGAATATCTCATATCTGAACCTCTACTCGTCGTAATATCGAGCTGGCCGTGAGTCATACATGTCAGAACTCCTTCTTATTCAGTGAATTATTATATCCATAATAATTTACTGGACTCATCGATTGTGGACATACTATGTCACAACGTCGTAGTCCCCAAACGATACAAGGGAATCCAATCATTTGGACTTATCTATCTTCATTTACCGTGTATCGATAGTCCCTCATTCATCTAATACTCTAGAAATCGTATATCGGGTATGGTACTATCAGGCTTATACAGTTTTTACTCGAGTCTTACTCTAATCGGATTCTCCCAGTGAACTCTTTCTCTCTTAATCTGAATGACCATGACTAGAGATTTATCTGAGCAAGAATATATAGGATATTCCTCTTATAACACTGAGAGCAAATCGAACGCGCAGGCGAGGAGTTCCTGCCCGGAAGAGACGACTACACCGTCCCGATCGGACACCGCACCTGACCTCCTCAGCGGGCTCGAAGAACGCCGTACAAGATCCCCGCCCATTCAGACCCGAACCAAGCCATGTTGGCCTCGAGGCCACGGCATAAAGTTGTTTACACTAACACTTTCAATCAAAAAAATCAAAGTAGTATTAAAATAAGAGGTAGACTTAGAACACTTATAAGATATTCATAAATATACACTACCTTACCTCATGAACTATGGTCCTATTTATAAGATATAGTGATAACTACCTCACTCCATCATGTCACCCATGATTAAGTGTAGGCACTACCCCCATAGCTCCTATATCATAGGTCATTACTTTGAACATACATATAACTATCTACAACATAATAACTATCTGGATAACTACCTATGAATCATTTCTTAACACTTTGAGTCAAATTAATTGAAAAGAAAATATAGTATTTCATTTAAGGGGGGTGAAAATCTTATGTTTATGAGTTTTTCATTTTACCGTGACTCTTTTTACAAAATGATTAAAATAATTTTTTATTATATAAAAAATGATGTGAATGACAAGATTGTGATTCTATTAAAAATGCTACAATCGATTTCATTTAGTATTAGATCGATCTGACTCAAAAATCACTTTAATCCAATTGAATTTTAAAGGAAAATTATTTTTAAAATATTTTTGCTATTATATCAAAAAATGATCTGAATCATAATATTATGGTTCTATAAAAAAAACTATAATCAATTTGACTTACTGTTAAACCGATCTAACTCAAAAAATCACTTTAACCCAACTGAATTTTGATAGAAAATTATTTTTTATAGTAAAAGATATTTTGGTCAATTTATAAAGGGAGGGGCAAAATGAAAAGAAAAGGTATTATCTGAAAAACCCATAAATTTGGTTTTAATGAAATTTACTGATTTTAAATTAGATGATCCAAAGTTTGTGTGGACTAAAATGCATGAGATTATATATTAATTCAATTGAAAGAGAGTAGTTGATAGTAGATATTCCTACATCAGTCACAGAGCGATAGCGGATGACCACCAAGGATCCAACGTGGGATGACCTAACAAATGTCCCGTAGGGAGTGAAGCCAACATGATAGATCATGCACGATCAACCTCTCACCATTCGGAACCATATGGGATGGTGCGACATAGTCGACGTCTGGATAGGATAACCTATGCCGTCATGAGCGTACGGATCAATCGCTTGTTCGACCGTGTCGAACAGAACTACGATGAGCATTAATGGCCCATATACCATAAGTATAAATTTCGAACCCCAGAATAGAGAATCAAAGTCTTTTCATCACAAAAATAATTTACTAATTTAATCATCGGAGGAGTCGAGTCAGGAATCTCCCTCCCGACGTCGACCTATCATGTAAGAACGTGATGTAGGAGAGACGATCAATCCCACCTCGGGCCTAAGAGTTAGTCTCTAATCTGACCTCATTCACCTTGCCTCCTTGCCCTAGGAATTCACATGAATGATCCTTTTTTCTTTTTTATAACAGGACCGTATTAATCCTAGAGCCATGGCACAAAGGTATATAATAGTAATATTATGATATACTATCAAAAATATTTATCAACTAAGTTTGTTAATACTTTCAAATATATCAAATGAGATCACAAATTCTCAATCTCTAATACAAATATTTCTGAGTCAAACATATGACGACTACAATACATAGAAAATATGTCGAGTCAAACATATTACGACTACAATACATAGATTGAATATGCAGTGGTCCGGCCGGGTGACCGAACGAGTAGACTCTCGACACCCACGGCACGCTGCCGGCCGGCGAAGACTTCCAAAATGGACAGCTGTGTGGAAACGTCGGAGAGAGGACGGGAAAGACCAACTCGTCGAGAAGGAAAGCAGCAGGGTCGGTGGACTGCCTCCTGTCTACATTTCTCCACCAGTCTCGTTATGATCTCCTTCCTTTTTTTTCCCCTCTAAAAGGACAATAGTCGTCGGTCAACTATTTTCCACAGTGAGCGACCCATCTCGTGTCCACTAGACTGCTGACTTTTTCCTTGTTACGCACGCTGCCATTTGTCAAACATGGTTCTTTCGACCAAGCATTCGTCAAACCTTTGTGAAGAACGCCACTATCTTGAAAGCAATTTATATATTTTATGGTCATAATTACACTATATTTGCTCACAAATTTGATTTGATGAAATTGATTCGATGTAATTTGTTTTTCGAATATTATCACATGGGAAAGACAATAGATGATTGAGTATTGAAAACTTGGATAAGAAAAAAAATATAAGATATTTATATTTTATATTTCACTTACCCGCAATATATATATATATATATATATATATATATATATATATATATATATATATGATGTTATTCTTGTAACAATTAATTTAGTAAGAAAACATTGATGTGGCATATCGATCCAACAGCATGCTCATTGAACACTTACTAAATTTGGTAGATCGAAGATAATAGTACTTTCATTTCGAATATACGTTGATGCTACTACGATAAAATTTTTATAAGATCAAAGTGAGCTTAGTTTAGTCGATAAATACTTTGATAGTTTATCATAATATTTTAGGTTTTAATCTTATTTTCGTCACTTATCCTTTGTAAAAAAAAAAAAAAAAACATAAGCGTATTTGAGAAGTTGCAAAGGCTGGTGTTTTGGATTCATATAGCAATTTCCACCAGCAAAAAAATATCATGATTGTTAGATGACTCTGGTAGCTTTGTCAAATGGATTACGGAAACTAAGAAGCTCATATGTGAATTCTCGTAACATCTGCGAAAGCGAGCAACAGCCGACGCTCAGATGCCGTGCTCTTATTGTTCAAGTATCTATCTCCTCTCCTCACTTGGCTTCATCACATCAAACATATGAAACATATGACTTATCGAATCATCACTGTGGTATGCTAGCTTTTATAGCACTATACCTCACCTACTCCTTCTTCTTCGTGGATCTTTTTTGCCTGCAAATTAGACATATATGCTCTCTCCAGCTGGCAACACTACAATTGTCGGAAGAATATGATGGGATCAGTAATTATAGGGTTGTGTTACAATTGTGATCGAACTAGTACAGTTATTTCAAAGGAGAGATCAGCAATAGGGTTGATAAGATTGAATCTGGTGTTGCATGAACCAGTCGTCTTCCATGCTCCACAAGGACTCACTGCTCAACAAGTCCCCTGACGGCCATCCACCTTGTTCATCGCAACATACGGGAAGAGAAAGGGAATCCGGTGCCCACCCACCCCAACCTTGCATGGTGGTGGAGTGGCAGTCGGCGAAGCACGAGAACGGAGTCGGAAGCGAGTCCTCCGACGGCGACGACTCAACTGTTTCCGGGCCGAGCGTCGCCCGCTCCGGTTGCTTGAGCGGGTGAGAAGGCAGAGGGTCAGCGGCGGCGGTGGCTGTGGCTGTGGCGACGGGGCTGCTGCAGGAGGCAGAGAAAGCGGCGCCGCCGGAAGCCGCTCGGATTCGTTCGAGGAGGCGTGGCATCCACACGTACCGGATTGCGTCTTTGAACGTCGTGCTGTTGACGTCGCAGTGGAGCTGCTTTGCGTGTTTTTGCACTCTGGTCCTCCAGTAGTTCTTTATTTCGTTATCAGTCCTTCCCGGAAGACACTGTGCTATTTTGGACCACCTGCCAGAACACAACATATGATAAGAGGATCGAGCAGATTTAGACTGCCATCAATTGGTTCTTTTTTCGTTCAAGAAAAGAAAATTCTTAGGTTTTAATTCCCCATAAGTGAAGAAGATAACAAAGAAAGAGTTCTTGGAGCCACCGGATCAGCAGTCGCACATATATAACACTGAGACTTCAGACTTTTGTGCATGTTTAGGCTGTTAGAGTTGGACGTGTTAGGTTTGCGTGCTTACCGATTTCCCCAACGAGAGTGGAGGTCGAGGATGAGAAGCTGCTCCTCCGGCGTGATGTTCCCGCGCCGGACATCTGGACGAAGATAGTTGAGCCATCGAAGCCTGCAGCTCTTTCCCGTTCGTTTCAGTCCTGCTCCGAATAAGGACCCGTAAATTTGATCAGTACGTACAGGAAAGGTGTTCTTCCTGCCGTTCTATTTGATCTTTGGTGCAGCAGAGAAAACATTCCATTGACATGAAGCAAGTATTGCTCTTTTGATGACAACTTAAGTACTCTCGACGAAGAAGACAACAAGAAACATGCAGCGCTGTAGATCTGTTCGAGGTACCTGCGCAGCGAGCGAGGGCGTTCCATCTGCCCTCGCCATGTTGGGCGACGTATTTGATGAGCACAAGGTCTTCTTCCGTGGTCCAAGGCCCTCTTCTGATCTCCTCCATCTCCTCCTCACTTTGTGCTGCTTCTGTTGCAGAGGTAAGCAGCCTTTTATAAGCCCCTGTTCCTGTTCCTCCCCCAATTTCATGTGCCTTTGGATCCTTCTATGTGATGGGTACGTAGGAAATAGGAAGTTTGACAGGTAGAAAACTGGAAGAAAGAGATGAGTAAGAGGTGGACGGCGACGTGGATCGATGAAAAGGACGCAATGCTTTTTCTATATGCATAGTGGGAAACGAGACATGTGATGGAAATCCAAGTAGCAGCAGCGAGCTTTGAAGTCTGACTTAGCTTTTCTTGGCCGCTTCCTCTGTTTCCTCTGTTGTCTTCTCAGGCTGGTCACTGGAAACATCACATTGGGTTTTTACGTCAGATGTGGCGGAAATCTAATCCATGTTTGATCGTCATCGCTGATAAGGCCCCTTCTTACCCAAAATTTGCACAAGACAGCAGTAGTACGGCTGCCATTTTAAACACTCTTCTTGTTTACTTGTTGAGCATAGAAATAATTGAGTGACTTCATATGGTTGTCATCACGTAATGTTGAAAGAGATGGGGAGGGAATTGCGGGCATAAAATTGTGCAGCAAGGGACACAGAGTCAAGCATAGATAGCTAAAAGTGACAGAGAGAACATAAAGAAGAGATAAGGACGACCAATCTAAGATAAGGAGTAGCATGGAAAGATGGCTTAGGAAGGGGTAAGCCAATCGAAACCTTTGGTTTATGATTGGGTACTGTTAGACAATGTTTGATCGTGATAAATGTTGATTGCATTTATCAAGACAGGCATTGCATACAGAGTTTATGAAGCCGCTCAACTCATTCCCCAAGCAAAAGTATCAGAGATGAAAGAGGCCACCATATTTCATCAAGCCTGGCGGAAACCTAAGATAAAAAAGAAGAAGAAAGAAGGAATTATAATTTAATATTGACTTTGACACCCAAGTTGTTTATGGAAAGCTTCCTTATTAGAATTTACTCAATCATGAAAGGTTCTAATCTTGATTCAATCCTGGTCAATAACACGAGCTTGATGGCTCCAAGTCAAGACCTCAAAGAACTCCTCTTTTTCCTCTTTGATGAAACTATAGCTTTGGTGGAGAAAGTCCAAAAGTGGGGTTAGAGAGGAGAATACCTTCAAACCATGATTCCTAATGACAAGATAAAGGTTATCTAGTCCAAGCTTTCTAGAAAAAGCATCTCTTGGTGGGTGTAAAGGCAAACACAGCTTCTCTTACAGCAAGTAAAAATTTCTTCCTTAAATGAAACAGTAAATGATCTATGCAAAGTGGTATGCTCAAACAACATGAAAGTGCATGAGATTGGACTTCTGATGCCATAGCAGGAGACAGCAGCAAAATTCCGTCAAAAGAGAGGCCGGGGTTTCCGGATCCTACCACTGATCCACAAGCCTCCTTTTCATGCTAACTTACGTCACATGTTCGAGTGGATGATATGCTTCATTGACCTAAGCATTATTTCAGTCCCTCTTTCCAATCCGCCGTCTGCTCTTCCTTCTTTCCTCTCCAATCTTTTGACCTGCGAAGCTACCAAAGCTGTGCTTACAAGTAGTAGCACGCACGAAGAAGAAGAAGAAGAAGAAGAAGAGAGGAGTCCTCAAACAAGGCAGCAGTCATTGTACGCTCTAACGAGAACTTGTGGTCGCGGAGGTGACGGAGGAAGGTGGGAGGAAGACCACAAGTCGTAGGTAGGTGGACAGATCAAGCAGCACGTCTTGGAAAAATGCGGCAAGAAGAGTACTCTCCTGGTGTCCTCTTGCGGCCTGGGAAGTCGCAGAGTCGTGTGTAGGCACCGCCGCGGCAAAGGTAGGTGGCTCAGCCAGCACACTTGTATTCATACAGATTAACATACACCCATGCATGGTTTCGTCAACGCTGGCCATGGTGGAGGAAGACAAGTCGATGACAGGGACGTAGACGGACCAGTCGGAGAGGGTGGATGGAGAAATGGAGATGGAAAGCTGAGGAAAGGCTTCGAGTCTTTTGCGTGTCAACAGCAGTGGCAACCATCACGCGTGATGTAGACTTACTCCCCGAGCTTGATGTTTGGCCTTCAGAGTGTGTGTTAGTGGCCGTAATCTAAACCTACCCGGCAATAATATCTGCATGTGTCCTCGTGTTAGACAGTGATAATTGATATGTTAATAGCATTAAGAGGCTATTTTGATATATTATTTATTATGTACTCTTGTATATATAACACAAAAACACAACTATTAAATTATACATTAAAATGGTTTTAATATAAGGATAATTTTTAATATGACTATGACTATGGAGTGATTCAAAAGTTCCTTTTCTTTTGTGTGTTATTGAGATTCTAGAAGGAAAAATATTTTCATCAATGATTGTTATAAACAGGACAAATAAAGTTTTTTTTTATTTTTCAGGTGCTTTAAAGTCAACCTAATGAAGTTAGACCAGTAGGTCCCTTAGCATTGCTAAATATGCAATTATGCCCTTTAAAATGTGTAAATATCTGTTATTTATATCATGCATATTAATCTAAAAATTATAACATGTATAAAACCAATTAGTTCAATATTCGTGATATTATAAGTTGTGTAAATTTACATTCCTCCCAATTGGAACAGCCCAACCCAATGGCACTCAATTGGACTGTAGCCCACTGATTACGGCCCAAAGTAGAAGTGGGCTCGACAGCCCAAATTTTGTTGTTGAGTTGGCGTCGAGCTCACTCCAATCGACAATACGAAGCCTATCCTCTCTCTCTCTCTCTCTCTCTGCGCGCATCCCGATGGCCGCATCCATCGCCGTGATGGGTTCGATCTCTGCCCCTCGGCTTTCTTCCCGAACCCGGCGGTCGGCCGTGCCTCCTGTCTCGGCGTCGACGAGCACGAGGAACGAGAACGGCAGCAGCCCCTCCTGCCGCCACCACTCCATCGCCGCACGTAACCCCGCCCTCTCGATTGTTTTGTAGTTTCCCGTTGTTGCCTTGCCAATGCGGATGAAAACCTTAATTGCATCAGGACTGCAACCGCAGTGTAATTTAGGGTTCAAAGTCCGAAATTTTCTATCTGTTTGCTCGGCTCAATAGATACTTATTTGATATGAATTCTCTCAAAAAGATTTTTTGAATTTGTTGGAATTATAACTAGTTGGAGTTTTTAGATTCAGTAGCTGGTATTATTATGTATGTGGAATCATTTGGAGAAATGTGCTCTCGGGGAGCCAGTGGAACGAATAGGGAGATAAAGGTCTTGTCTTTAGGCTGAACATTTATGTTCAATTTTAATGTAGAAAGAATGGGTAATTTTGATGTTGAAAAGAGCCTTTGTTTTAAATTTGCATGCAAATATAGGGGGTTGCGGGTATTCGGGGTAGAAGAATGCATACTGAATGGGGAACATTGTATTTCTTGTTTGCTTCAATGGGGAACAAGATCCATATAACAGGTCATAAATAGTTGGAGCATTATAACTTCTTGAAGTTGAGGTTTTCTATTGATAGGGTCTCCTTCTAGTCCTTTTCTTCTTCTTGGGGCATAGGGCTTCATTTGAAGAGGAGTTGTCCATGACTTGGACCCACAATATGATGAGTATTCTTATGCATACAGGATGAATATTTGCTTGGTAGACTTATGGACCAAAAAGTAAGTGGATTGCTTCCATTGATGACACAGTGGGATGCATACTGCCAGATCTTTTTCTGATTAAATGATAACATTTACCTTGGTACCAGTTGCACTAGCATTCTAGGTTAGTTTTATTGAATTAGTAACTGTTGTTAGATGCTAAATTGCAGTTTAGTGTAACATGATTCATTGGATTGAGGATATGATATGCTTTTACTTATGCTATGATCTGCACCTTCCTGCAAACATTTTATTTTTTCTGCATATCTTATTCTTGTCAACTAAAATGTGCACAGTTACCAGGAGAGATGTCATGGCTTCTGTGTTGTCGAGTTTTGTATTCTCACAATTGGGATCATGTGAAGATACCTTAGCTGAGCCATCAGTTGGATTCAGAGAGTATATAGATACATTTGATGGCTATACATTTCTCTATCCACAAAATTGGATCCAAGTTAGAGGATCTGGAGCAGACATATTTTTCAGGGACCCTTTTGTTCTTGATGAGAATTTATCTGTGGAGTTGTCTTCTCCTTCATCCTCAAGATATAAAAGTGTCGAAGATTTGGGGACACCGCAAGAGGCTGCCAATAAGGTTCTCAAGCAGTATTTAACCGAATTCATGTCTACCAGACTAGGAGTTCGGCGTGAATCAAACATTCTATCAGCATCATCAAGGATTGCTGATGATGGTAGGCTCTACTATCAAGTTGAGGTAAGTTTTCCACCCCTTGCATGAAACCTTCTGTTGGGTTCATGGCAAATGGAAAGGGTTAAAATCAATTAATAAGCTTTATCTGCAAGGTTCTGGTCCACTAGATTGTAGATTAAAGAAGCTTTAAACTTTTAGGTGATGGGATTCCGATTTTATATTAAAACTAGGATAAACATCCCATAGAATTTCTTGCCTAGTCTTCTTTTAATTTCAGTGCTTTTGTATTTTTAGAATAGCATGATGTCACCATTTCCTATGGTCACTTGTGTACTTGAAGAGTTTTAAGTCCTAGATATTCGATAATTCAATGCCAAGTAGCTCTGTGCCACCTACATATATGCTTGGTATTGATCATTATTGGATTGCATCATCATCTTTTGTAGGTTAAGGATGAAATTGCTAACTAGACATGAACCCAAACTTGAATAGGATCATGTGTTTCTGCTTGCACTACATAGTGTGTTAACACAGTTGCATGTAGATTTACATCCCCGTGAAATTATGCTCCATTTGGTTACGCTACTAAATACTCAATCTTCATACACTGTCAAGCGAAGTTTTTCTCTCCATATCTTACCTTCTTTCTATTGCAGGTAAACATTAAATCATATGCAAGCAACAATGAGTTGGCTGTTATGCCACAGGACAGGATACAACGACTTGAATGGGACAGGCGTTACTTATCAGTTCTTGGTGTTGAGAATAACCAGCTGTATGAGTTGAGGCTGCAGACCCCTGAAAATGTGTTTCTTGAGGAAGAAAAGGATCTACGAGACGTCATGGACTCCTTCAGAGTGGTCAAGGCAGTGAACTAAGCAACATTGCCTGCAACAGTGTATGGGAGTTGCTGAGGCTTTTTTTCCATCTGGTCCACTGTAATATTTATTCGTTCTCAAGCCCAACCAAAGAATTGAAATCTGTTCTCCTTGCGTACATTGTTCAGAGATCCAAATTTTGAACGATTGCAAATAGGAGAATGGGGTTCTTGAAAGAAAGCTGTGTGGTTTCTTTGTCACAGAGACAATTTTAAAAGAATAAATATTTGTGGTGAACAACTCGAGAGGGTTTTCTTTTTCTTCGTCATCTGAAATGAAACCACAACCATTACTTTTCAGCACTCCTTATCATATGTCGTCTTGCTTAGCTTTCACAAACTTTGGTTGCTGGTGCAGGATGGATTTATAGACATCCTTGCATCGGTGGCAGCAGCATTTGCTGTCAGTTTCCAACTTTCAGATGCTCATGAACTCTTTGCCGATGGAGCTCAATCTGGGAGTGTCTGTCAGTAGCTGAGATCATATCAGAATGGAAGAATTAGTCCCAGATTTCTTAAAATTAGTAGTTTCATGTGATCTATTAGACTTGTAATTCTTTGAAGCATGGCTTTGTGCACTATGATCATCTATATGGCAGCAAGAGAATGTGCAGAATCCAATCTACTTTGGCTTTTTGAAAAGATGCTCAACCTCTTTAGGTTGGATGTTGCTCTTTCCATTCTCTTTTCTTTATTTTTAGATGTTGACTTCAGGCTTTTAGTATTCCTTTATGTGACATTTAACAGTCCTAAAAACTTTTGAGATGCAATCTTTCTCTCAACAAGATGATGCTACTCTACGACTCATTAATTATATCTTTCTCTCAACTTGGATCTCCTTCTGTTTCAGAAGAGAAAAAACTCAAAAAAGCTCTGCATGTGAACAAAACAAAAGTAGCGAGCACTTCCCTTGAAACATGCACCCCTTTTGACTGCTTTCTCACAACCAAACATGTGAAATCGGCAAGAGAATCTTGAATGAGTGTAAAAGACACCAGCTCTTTATAATGAAATAATAATAATAATAAATCAACACTTAATGTTGCAGCTACTCCAATCCTCTCATGGACACATCAAATTATCTGGTTGTCGTCTCCCCTTCGTATGGTTGATACCATAATAGACACCTTGGAGCAATCGTCAATGTTGCATTCATGTGGTTGATTACAGGCAGTGATTAAATCACAGGCAGAATCCGAGTTCAAATACTGCTGATCATATCAGAATTTAGCATTTACACTATAAGCATGGGCTTTCTGCATGTCTGCACCTCAAATAAGGAACTGAACACCATAAATATACAGGTTCAAGTTTCCCGGCCAATGTAGATTTCAATAATATCATACTCAAATGTCAAGAAATACAAACAAACCAAGCGAAAAAAAAAGAAAAAGAAAAAATGGATGGATGGTAATAGGCTTTCATCTTAAGTAGACATGTAGGAGGATCTTAAAAGTTCTGAGGCTACAACAACTGCCACAAAGAAATGAACATAAAATAGAAACAGATTTTATCTTTGGCACGGTTATTATCTATCTGAACATGTTAGGAAACTGATATAACCTGCCCAGAACTACTTTGATGGGGAATCCCGAGCACCTTCTCTGAGTTTGGATGGTCCAACCTCTCCAGTTCTCGGACTGATTGGCCCTCGTCCCCCAAGCCGAGGACTATGATCCTGCCTCAGTTCATTCAATCTAGGACTGTAGGCTTTGTCTGACAACCAGGGACTGGTTTTACCCCTTATGTCGTTTGTTGGGGTTCCGCTTGAACTAGTTAGTTTGGGGCTATTCATATGTTTAATCTCACCTCGGCTTCTGGTGACTATGTCATCCAGGACCTCCCCACTCTCTGCAAAGGAGCATCCCTTGGCAATGTCGATCTCCTGCTCAAAGAAAAAGTGGCATGGTCAAATACAGAAATCTACAACCAAAAACATATATCAGTATCAAAATATGAGTCGATGAACATACCGCTGCCAGGTTATATGCTAAGGGTGGTGATTCTTCATACTCTGCTGCATCTAGATCAGTAAGGTGTGCTCCTTTGAAGAGCTTTGGGAGAAAGTATTGTCTTACAGGAACTAAAAGCATGATCATTAGTGGAAAAAGGACACCAGCTATAGGAATCCATGTTATTCCAAAGCAGACAAGCAAGTAAATTGTCTGGAAGAGAGTAAAGAAAGTGATTGTCTTGAAAGGCACGGTCTCGACGAAGGTTGCATGTTGCTCTTCAAGCACTCTGTTAGACAGAAATTTGTTACGAATATATAAAACAGCAATAGGCATATCATTAGATGAGATTAAATAACAGTGCTAACAAGAGACTCACTTGAATCTTCTACTTGGTGCAGTGAAAAGCAGGAGAATCCTTTCCCAGAACTGGTTTCCTGGTAAGCTTTCTATGGCCATGAAAGCAAAATATCCCCATAGAACAGATGTTGGGATTTTCCGGAGGAATGGCAATGCTCCAACGCACCCTCCAACCATCATAGCCTGAAGCAAATTGCTTAGACGCTGCTCTTTAACCTCAACTGGTAGAAGATCGTCAATTTCCTTTTCGATATCAAATACCGTCTCATCCACTGGTGCATCAAAATTTCCCATACTTGAAGCAAGTTGGACAGTCGAGTCTTTTAGCTCCAACAATCCCTGCATGATCAATTAATTGCAATCAATAGGTCAATCCAGGTCTGGTCACTCTTAATAGCAACAAAGTGTGGCTTCTCATACTCGAGCAGATGACTCTTGGTAAATTAAAGGGGTCTGCATTTGCCGATAAGCATCTTGCATGTTACCATACAGTTGGCTCAAGCTTGAATTTTGGCTCATACTTTGGCGTGCAGTGGCTACCAGTCGACTTCGAAGAAGCTGAGGAGAACTAAATTATAAGAAAGTTGGCAATGAATAGATAAAATTACAATTTAAAAACTCCTAAGAAGTTGCAGAAATTCTGCAGCTTACTTGATGTTTGAGAGTGGCCAGACTCTTTGTGTGCATTGGCGACTGTGGGATGACTCCATTAGATGGAGGAATTCCAATAAGTCCACATAATAAAGTCTGCCGTCCAAAAGCAAAAATATTTTTTTAAACAAGAAGCTGAGATCTATGGTGTTTCTTTACATGGAAAATAGAAGCAACATAGAAAGTGGTGGAGACAATATACCAAGAAGCCCAATAGCAGTAGATCATAATGAAATGATGCTGGCTTTCTTAAATTAAACTCCTTCTGTTGAGCAAGTTGAGATGCTACACTGTGATCAAAATAATATAGGACTGCTATCATCGTAGCTGGTATGAAAGCTCCAAGAATGTAGAGAAAGGGCACATTGAGCATCTCCTGCAAGTATAAATATGCAGGAAATGATAAATAATGACAGTAAACACTTGATTCATGTTTGTCTACAAGCGATAAACATATATACCTTGATCACTGTCCAATTCTCGTATGCTCCAGGTGACCAAGGGTTTGGGCTAAAAAGGCGTCTAGGGATTCCTTTTGGAACACTACTAGTAGGAATATAAGATACTCCTGTCCAGACAAGGACCATGAGGGGCACCCCATAATCTGCAATAAGGCCTCTTAACCAACCTGCAAGTTCAAAATGTCTTAGGAAATGAGGCCAACTCCAGCCGCTCAAGAGGCAAGATCCTTGCACATACAAGAAGAAAACAAGCTATATAATATTTGGTCCAATTGTCATGCATACCAGTTCCATAGCGCCACGATCGTGCCTTCCTACTTCTTAGTGCGGTGAATAGAAGGCCAAATGACAGAACCAGAGCAAACATTCCATTAGCAAATCTCCAAGATGGAATGAATTCTAGCGCCTTTGGGTTCTCTCTTTCGGGTATGCGGAACTCATCAACAAGCCCCTAGAGCAAAAGTACATTAAATTCTTATTGTACGGGAACATTCTTGGCATAAAAAGTACTCATACAATGTTTTCTAATGGTAATAATTTCATCTTAAAGTCATCAAACACCAGAAAAAATGCAGAGCCAATACTTTCATAAAATATATTAAATTGCATAGCTGATGTTATTGATGGATGTTTCATGCCGAAACCTTTTCTACTTATTGAGGGAGGGAATGAGGGAGGGATGTCAAAACAGCTTTCACTTACAGAATTTGTTTTTTAATCTCAATATTATCTTTCTTGTTCACAGAGGGTCTTTGTATAACGATATGGTTTATTTCTTTGCCTCATCTTAAATAACGAAAATCAAGTATTGCTTATCATTATTGTTTAAATAAGGAAAGATAAAAAGTTGGTGAAACTAGGACCACTAAATAGTATATTTAGTATCTAGTCTGCAGATTACACTACCTAGCATGTCCAGTACTAGGTCTACTTCAATAGTACAAGATCTTTGAATTCTTACCTTAATAGCCTGTTGCATAAAGAGCATGGCTATCAGCAAACCGAAAAGCTCTCCAGCTAAACGAGTAAATCGATTGATGATAGAACATGCACCTAAGATTGCCAGTAAAAATAGCAAGAAGGAAGTCCAGACACACACCCTGTAATGTTAAACAAGAACACTGATGCCTGATCATAGAATTTAAACAACCTATGCATTCATTTAATCTCGAGAACAAAAATTTCTTACCATCCACTCCATGCCAGAAACAAGTTTCGACCCAAATCTGCCCTATCCTTAGCAAAGTTAAACATGAACGTGTACATAAGTACTGTGGGTTCTGCAACTCCAAGAATCAGCAAAGGTTGACCTCCGATGATTGAGTGTACAATTCCACACAGTGCAGTTGATGCTAAAGTCTGCACTGCTGTCAGAACACCATCTGCCAGAACCAAGATGCAGTATTGGTTTTTAAAAGCCGGTGACTATGAGATCTATATATGATCATATAATTTTTTTGATGTTTCACCTGTAACAACTTCAGAAAGAAAGGGAAAAAAAAAAAAAGGAACAAAGAACAGTTGAAGAATTTAGTCTCTTACCAGTACTTCTTTCCAATTGCTCTCCAAATGAAATAACAGGGATTGCAGATGCGAAGAATATATAAGTAGTTGGAGCCAGAATCCTGAAATTCATGAACATGGACATATAACGTTGAAATCAGTGATGAATGCAATCTAAAGCCTAAAGCTTCACCAAATACATTGAAAACAGGATTTTAACCATGAATCATTTATGAAACAACATAATCTTGCATGATACAGTCATCACCTGATGCCTGCCCGGAAACCACCAGTCCAGTCTTGCTTGTAACACTTCAATCTTCCTTGAAGGTCATTCTTGATCCCACGAAAAGGCACAAAAGTTTCCTCCATGCTTATTTTGACTCGGATGAAAGAATGATCTTTCTTAAGTGATTTTCGAACAAAGAGGAAAGGAAACAGGTAACGAAGCCTCCCACCAGGTGGCAGATGTGAACCAACAAAAATATAAGAGGGCTAAATTTACATGGTTTCAGCAGCGAACGATCAACACAGAGTCCTTTTTCTCTCCTGACACAGGATCTACATAATAATACTAAGGTGGTTCAAAGATCTGATGCGAAAATTCCAGGGTCTGATGTGAAAAATGTCTCGGGAAGCTTGGCCAAGAGAGATTTACATCATACAGGTGCTTCCAGAGTCGGGAAAACAGATCGGCTACATAAGGAAGGAGCAAAGAACTCAAAGTCTCAACTGAAGAATGAGCAATGCCTCTTCTTATAGTGAAAGAACAACATGAACCAAACTCACAAATCTGAGAGGGTGGGTTTCAGATTCCAAACCATGACACACTGAATCAGTTGCAGAAGCAAACGACCTCAGTTAACAACGCCCAGCAGCGGCAATACTAAGGGCACAGAGAGGAGGCCACCCTTTCGGATTGCAGTAGGCGACTACCGTCCAAATATGCAGCAGAGGGATACTGAGAATGCCCGAGAGGAGTTCAAATAAATAAGGGAGGAGAGGGCTAAGAAGTGAAATGAGCAAATAGTAGTGAGCAATGTGGTCAATGGAAGCAGAGTGTGAACATCACTATCAATGCCTAAAAGCTTCTTCCAATATTATTATAACTTCAAAATGAGCTCAAATGCTGGCGAGAAGACTGCATACAGAGAAAACTAGGGATGGTAATGTGCAAAAAAGGCCAGGAGTACATACCGGAGAGAATGGAGGTGTGGGAGGGGAGGAGGTGGTGGATCCCTCCTCCTCCTCCTCCTCCTGGATGCTTCTTTTGAGAGAGAGAGAGAGACAGAGAGAGAGGGTATTGTCAGAATTTCTACAATATTTTTCTTTTCTTTTTGGTGCTTTCCAAAGGCATTGCCAGTCCATTACAAGCTGGCTGGTGGAAGAAGCCAGGAAGCATGTCTTGCATTTATTTTTCTAAGCTACTGCCTTTAATAAATATAATGTCCAGTGCTAGTAGGTTGGGTTGCCAAACCCCAAGCATTATGCTTGGAATCATGCATATAAAAATGTTCTAATCTCTAAAATTATATATACATATATATATATATATATATATATATATATATATATATATATATATATGATTCATGATTTATATGTCCACCACCCATCTTCTGTAATGTTTCCTAATTCCTAGTATATGATTCATGGGATGAGTAGGATAAGCAAATACCAACTCGGAAATTGTCGGCCTCACACATTTGAAAATGATAAGGGTGTATGGATCCCATCACATCATGTCTACTGAGATCAAATCATCGTCGATAATTTTTAAAAATAAGTAACGAGGATGTTTTTGAAAGAATCTCTTTTTTTATTTTTTTTTCGATAATATCCCTCCTTTCCAGTTTTTCTATATGTTGTTTTTTTTTTTTTTTCTAATATCACTCGATATGATCAATGTCTAACATATTTACTGATTCAAGTTTTCCATTCGTTTAGTTTGACTCATAAAACTAATGCTCATATTAAATTCCAACATGCCACATGGAACTAAATATGTGTACCAATTCTTAATTATATGCAACACGAAGCTGCCTCACTCGGATATTATGATAATGTGGTTTACATCGAGTATTTTAAAGCAATTATTAGGGGCATTCTCCAGATTCCATCTTCCTTTTAATTTTCTTTATCTTCCTCTACGAACTTATTTATATATGAATTCAAAGAACGATTATGAGTTGGCCAAACTGTGTTCGCTAAGCAATGTTTTATTATTTTGATACGTGCAGTCAAAAATTATTGCGTAATAGCCTATACTGATATCAAATCAGAATCGATAGGAGACAAAATAGGATCAAACAAGCGCACAGTCGAAGCATAGAAGATAATCTTTTTTTTTTTGGGTTAAGTTAGTACGACAACACCGACGAAGTCAACATGAACCTAACACAGATTTTTTTTAATAATTCTCATTTCTACATTAACCCGGAGAAATATGATTTAAATAATGACGTAAGACGGAAACGAAAATAAAAAATTATTACTATAAAAAGATTCTAGCAACTAACCTATGCATAATCCTTGAAAACTTACTCTAAAGTTTATGTTTGGATACGATAGATTCTTATTGAAAATCTATAATATTGAAAATCTTTAAAATCCCCAATCATCTAATAAGTCAATTATATAGACACTATTATTGATTTTCTTTTAAGACCATAACCATATTCCTTCGTACTTAATTTATTGTAAGTGATCATGAGAAATCTCTTTTTTAATAAGTATATAATAACTTTATCTTCTTTCTTGAACACATTCTTACTCCTATGCTTATTAATTACTTCTTCGAACTTGATATTAGTAGCTTGCAACTTTTTGAGTGTTAAAAAAGTTTAGACCGCATATGGGCTCGTACTTTCTCGAATATATCCTTTCTGCATCAACTCATCGATAAGGTATCTAAATTTTGGGTTTATCTAATAATAAGATAAATTTGGTATAGTTGCTCTCAGAGCTAAATCAATTTTGTATTGAATATTTTTCATATGTGAAAGTTCATCTAGTAACTCTTTAGCGTTGACCTCTTTGGATTTTTTTTTATAGAAATTTTATTTTATTTGAAATCTTTGTTTTAGATGACTTTTTTTCCTTTATAATTAAAGCATAACATATTCTTGTTTCTTTTAAATTGACAATGAATTTCTGCGTAGAATTGAAAATAGATAAATGAGACTTTCTCTCTACTTTAGAAGTATTGGATTCATCTCCCCTTTTGTTAGTTAATAAAATAACAATCTTCTTTCCTTTCCACCACAATATATAGATATTCTTTCTTTCAATATGGGTTGTATTCACATCATACCGTCATGATCTTTCAAGTGGTATATGACATGCATCTATATCAACTACCCCATATATAACTATTGGGAATTCTTGAGAGTGACATCACATGCGCAGTGGAAGAACAGAAAATAAAATCCTTAATTTCCTAAAGATTTGTTCATCGTTATGCGAAGATTGGTGCGAAAAATCTATGAAACTTAAAACTACGTATAGAATGGATTGTGTTACCTAGGGAGATCGTATATCCATGAATCCTTGCATATCTCTAGGAGGAGAGGGTGAAGGAGATGATCCACACAACATGGCTGCGATGACGTTCCTCAAAACTATAGGCCTGCTTTGAGGTGGAGAGGGGGGAGGAGAATAGGAGAGGCAAGTAAAAGGCCTATGAACCACTAAATCCTTCCTATTTATAGAGGTCCCTGTCAACTTAACCCTAATGGATCATCCCCTATTGGGTATTAGATCTTTATCCAACTACTCAAGCCTCTTAGATTAGCGGATCTCTATCCAATAATCTTTCATGGGCTTTTATTGGATCTCGTACATAGGATCCAATAATTTAGGGGTTTATTGGATATCCAATAAGATAGGAGCTCCGACGATTATCTCATATCTGAACCTCTATTCATTGTAATGCCTACTATATGTGTGTGACCCTCTAAGTCCAATATCAAGCTGGTTGTGAGTCATACCTATCAGAACTCCTTCTGGCTTAATGAATTATTATCTCCATAATAATTCATTCGACTCATCGATTGCGGATGTATTAGGCCACTAAGCCGCAGTCCCTAAACAATACAAGGAAATCCAATCTATTAGACTTGTTTATCCTCAGTTATCATGTACCTATAGTCCCTCATCCATCTAATATCCTAAAGACCATATACCGAGCATGGTGTTGTCAGATCTATATAGTTTCTACTTGAGTCTCGCTCTAATCGGATTCTCCTAGAGAACTTTTTCTCTCTCAATCTGAATGACCCTGTTTAGGGAGTTGTCTGAGCAAGAACACATGAGATATTCCTCTTATGACACCAATAGTGGATAATCCTCTATCAACACTCAATAACCCTCGTAAGGTTGACTGTCACTCCCGATGACCGGTTGTACTATATTTGAGACATCCAAACCTATAAAGTATCAAAGAGTGGAGCACTCATATAGGACATCCTTGGTGTCTCAAGTCTAAGGACCAAATACATCATTGAGACTACGGAATCATTGTCTGACAATAAGGTATCATCAACCATCCAGCATTCCGTAAGCAGATCAATCAGTGAACTCATTCTCCAATGAGCACCTGTACTATATCCCTAGTGTCCCCACATGAGTAGCTATGAGATCAACTACATCCATCATATGGATGGGTATACAGCACACTAGTCTATCCGGTTATCTCGATGTCTCTCTCGAGTAACTTATGACAGAGATTATTTAGGATTTATGTTTAAAGATGAATCGATCTTATTATCGTGATCTCATCATGATCTGATTCCCATTGCACAGATCCAAGAACATCATAATATATACATGCATATATGCAATAATCAATATAAAGTGATAAATGTCAAAATATAATAAGCAAAAAAATTATGTGTCAAGTCACACGTGTCTATCACTCATGTGATTGACTCACTAGGCACCTATGACTAACAATAACTTCTTCCTTATAATTTTTTCCAATTGATAGAAGAACTCTACATATCTTTGATAGTTGAATGAGTTTCCATGTGCAATTTTAAGTGTCCCACTAGTGATCTGGGTATAATATTGTCACAACTTCTATTGTATATAATCAATGCACGCATTTTGTCATTAACATTGTATCGAGAATGAAATATTTTCTTACGCTGAGATAGATATTCTTATCTTGGGGTGAGTAATAATCTTTTCACGATACATAGGATATTTTCCCCTTCCTCCTTTACTATTTTAGCATTATCGATATTATCAATCATATCATCTTGGATATCTCCTTCTTAATAAAAGTCATTTTTGTAATCTGCAAGGTTGATAGTGTTAGTTATAAGTGCCCTATAAGCCAATCACGTGAGTGATGACACATGTGACATGATACACACTCGTTTTGCATATTATTTATTTCATATTTTTCTCACTTTATATTACCTATTGTATGTATTGTGATGTTCATGGACCTATATAATGGGAAACGAATCGTGATGAGATCACGATAATGAGACTAATTCGCCTTTGAACACAAACCCTAAATAATCTCGGTTATAGGTCACTCGAGAGAGACATCAAGATGATTGAATAGACTAGTGTGCTGTATACCCGTCCATATGATGGAGGCGACTAATTTCATAACTACTCATGTAGGGACATTAGGGATTCTACGTAGGTGCTTATTGGAGAATGAGTTCACTGATTGATCTTCTCACAAAATGTTGGATGGTTGATGATACCTCATTAATGAATAGTGACTTCGTCATTCTAATGGTGTATCTAGTTCTTAGACTTGAGACATTAAGGATATCATGTATGAGTACTCCACTCTTTGATACCGAACTTATAAGTTTGGAAGTTTCAAATCTAGTATAGTTGGTTATCGGGAGTGGTAGCCAACCTTACGAGGGTCATTAAGTTTCGATAGAGGATCATTCGCTCTCGATGTCATGAGAGGAATATCTCATATATCTTTGCTCAAATAAATCTATAATTATGATCATTTGGATTGAGAGAGAAAGGGTTCTCTAGGAGAATCCGATAAGAGTGAGACTTGAGAAGAAACAGTATGGGTCTGACATCACCATGCCCAGTATACAGTCTCTGGGATATTAGATGGATGAGGGATTATAGGTATATGGTAACTGACGATAAATATGTTCAAAGGATTGGATTCTCTTATATCGTTTGGGGACTGCGATGTAGTGGCCTAGTACGTCCACAGTCGACTAGTCGAGTGAATTATTACGAAGATAATGATTCACTGAGCCAGAAGGAGTTCTAACATGTATGACTTACGAACAGTTCGATATTAGGCCTAGATGGTCATACACATATGATAGGTATTACGACGAGTAGAGGTTCAGATATGAGATATCTGCCAGAGCCCTTATCTTAATAGATATCCAATAAGATTATGAATTATTGAATCCTATAGATGAATTCCGATAAAAGCCAATTATAGATTATTAGGTAGAGATCCAGTAATCTAAAAGGCTTCGGTAGTTGGATGAAGATCCAGTACCAAATAGAGAGGATCCATTAGAGTTAAGTTGACATGAGTCCTTTATAAATAAGATATCCCTGGATAATACATCTTTCTTATATGTATACTTTTCAATTTAGCGAGTTTTTATGCACCAATCTTCGCACGATGATAATATGCTATTTTTTCATAGAAATATAAGATTTTTTATTTCTGTTCTTCCACTACGCATATGATATCACCCTAGATTTCTTAACATATAGTCTTTCAAACATGATACTCGTTGGAACAATGACCAATATTTGAAAGGCTTCCCAACTAGGGATCGAGCATATAGATTATTTGTGATAGTTAGAATATACTTAGCTTGCCTTATTATTCCTTCAGTATTTATATCTTAATTTGTATGTTGTATTGACTTAGTTACAACTTACTTCTCTTTATTAAGAATATATTGTATTATTAAAGTAGAGAATTACCGAATAGTAATTTGAGGTCGAGTTAACAACATTTTAGTTATTAATGTCGAGCTACATCTACTATACATATCGGACTTAAAGATATTTTATCTTGAATTACAAAATTTAGTCTATTGACATACCTTGTTGTTTGTTGGTCTTCTAACTTTGATAACTTGTATTTGGCTGAAAGGCATAATAATTTATCAATACTCTTGATTACAAATCAAGTGCCTTGGATGCGGTTTTTGTATTGTTGGAATAATAGTTGTTTATAGTACATGGGTAAGAATCTTCTTTTGAGAAGTTATTTCATCTTCCGCGTACCGATGCCTTTCCTTGTCTTCTTCGGTTATTCTATGATGTATCCCACTAAGTTGTTGTACCTCATTTCAACTTGTATGCAATAAGGTTGACTTGATTGTGATCATGAATATCCATGACCTCAAAGAAATTCTCTACTTTATAACTCTAATCAAGAAAAGCTTCAATGATGAGATAGCCATTTAACCTAGGGGGTCTCTTTTGAGACGGTAATATTTAAATAGCCTATTTTATATTGGTGGTGCTTAGTATCTTTCGCTGTCATTTTCTGAGTCATCATCGCACATTATTAGTTGTTGTGGGCAGATAATACCATATTGGTGAAAGTGTCGAGATTGAGCTGCACCCGTACCTCTTCTTTGGTTGGTTCTGTAATAGCCCACAATTCTTTTTTCTTCGTTAGATTTATCTTCATACGCTGGTTGTTTACATTGAATTGCATGGTCATGTCGATGATTAGACTAGCAATAAGCATCAACTCTGGCACGATTGATCCTATCATTATCACGAACTCTGTTCTCGTGTAAACCCGAGTTAGCGAGCATATCATGAATCTCTCATAGTTCTCAGGTCATCCTCGCTTCTTGCGCTTCAAACGTCGCCCATAGGGTTGACACTCCTTGATCATTACTGTTGGGGTTGTTATCATCACCTCCATCACGAAGGTCATCATCGTCGAACTTGCCACTACCTACCATCACCGATAATGTCGTTGTCATTAGCACCATTATTGTTGTAGGGTTGTACTTAGCAAATTAAGTTTCTGATACATAAGATTCATTATACGTAGCGAGTATAGAGCACACAACAAACCTATTATGCTAACACTAAGAGCAAAGCTATGATACCGTAGGACAAAAACTAAAATAGAAAATTATTACTAGAAACCTAAGAGATTGCTTTTTTTTAATAATCTGAGACATTTATTTATATTAGTTTTAGACCTTCAAAACTAGCTTAGCTAACACCGTGGAACTATCGAAAGAAACTCAAAACATAAAAATTAACAATTGTGAGATAAATAAAAGTGATAATTAGATAATTTATTTATTTTTATTTTTGA
Source organism: Musa acuminata AAA Group (assembly GCF_036884655.1). Taxonomy (NCBI): domain Eukaryota; kingdom Viridiplantae; phylum Streptophyta; class Magnoliopsida; order Zingiberales; family Musaceae; genus Musa; species Musa acuminata. The sequence goes on from NC_088351.1 coordinate 9,484,080, forward strand.
AAATAGTGTGCTTCCGTTTGCTCCGCCATAAATGATTTATTGAAGTCGGGAGGCTATGTGTTGGCTGATAGAAAGCTAATTTCCAAGACTCTCTAGCTTTCTCTCCGGGCGTGGAAGAGCGAAGGCTGACGTGATCTGTGATCACCTCTAACTGAGACTTCCTCCGATGAAGCTTCATCATCCTACAAGTTTTCCTTTTCGCATGACAACTTCGCTAACTTTTGTCTTTAGCTTCGGATCAAGAAGTCAAATTTACTGACTATTTCTTGTGGCAGATGAGGTTACCCATAGCCAAAGGTCAACCGGTGCAGGTCAATTTATGCTACAAGAACATTTCTGTAGATATCTGACCTCTCCTACAGCTTCAGGCTCAATCTTTAGCTTTAAATTCTATTTGCCTGCATGCATACACAGTGGAGCTTAAGGGAAACCGAAGAGATCCAAATGAGAGATCAGATAGACGTCGGGATATGCTAAAGAAAGACAGATATGATATAGTTGGGGACAACTTGGTTATTGCCCCTCCCCCAAAAGAAAAGATTAGCTACTTTATGATCTATGGCATGCAGCAGCTCTTGTTTTATGTATTTGATAAAGGGAACTGAACTAATCTTCCATCACCATCACACCACACTGGCTTATTACTTTTCCACTCAAGGACTTAGTAGACCTACTCCCGACACTATTGAATTCAAATGCCATAGATAAATCTTAATGTTAACTCTTCACACTGTAAAGAATGCTTTGACAATATTGTTCCTTCAGAGAAAGATCCTTACTAAAGAAGACATCCATCTTTCCACTGTAGGAAAGGTGCAGATCCTCTGCAAGCTCTAGTCCATGGTGATGCCTCAGCTTTCTTGCTTGGAAGTAATGCTCAACTTTTAGGTATGATGCAAGTCAATGCAAGAGGTGAAAGGCGGGTAAAAAGATTGAGTTACAGAGCTGCCATTTACTGGTGCCAAGGAGATATATTCTACAGATAGAATCATGGTGTTTGCTTCATGTGTGATTTCAATCATCATCATTCCAATCACAAACCGTCCAGTTTCTACTTGCAAGAGAATCACAAGGAACAGCAAACAAAATGTCATCGGCTCATATGGGTTTTGCTTCTCCAGTTCCTAAAAACCTCTGACGTTGTTTTCCTTGTCGTTAGCGACTCTTATCGCATCCGCACGCGCCACCCTTTGAGCCGCCATGAACTCATCACGCAACCTTCCATCCTCCACCTCAAACAAGATGACTTATTTAATACCTGCTGCAACCACTACGGACCGTCTTTCCCTGAGCGTCCATCTGCACCCGCCCAATAATGCTTCGGGGACGTGTTCTTTATGAAGCCAAAGAAAGATGATTCAACTCTATGGTTAGAGAAACCCTAGTTGTTCTTGCAGAAAGTCTTGGTGTTTATCCACATTATTATATTACTGACAGCTCCCTGCACAGGGAGGATGAATCTTGTAGGGCCAACAAGCTTGCTCATTGTCTTCTGTAAGTGGGGCTGGTATTTGCTGCCAACGGAAGCACATAGCGTCTTGTTAGTGATCTACTTACGTATTGCACGGAGGAAACGGATGGCACGTCTTCTACGTAATTCTTTCAGCCATGACGTTGCCATGTACCGGTTGCTGCTTCCCAATAGTTAAGCTTCACAGGTAGAGTCTCAAAGTTGGATCGATTTGAATTGTTAGATCACAAGGGACTCGAATGAGTTATATATATAGAAAGAAAGAGAGAGAGAGAGAGAGAGAGAGTGTGTGTGTGTGTGTGTGTGTTGACTTGAGAAAAATGATTGCATGTTCATCAAGCGAATGTTGCAAGCTAAGCTGTTTAGGTCAGAAGCACGTGGAAGGGGAAGAGGCTGAACCTTAAGGAGGAGTAGGAGTTAAACAAAAGAACGGGAGAATGCACTGCTTGCAGACTTCGAAGAATACCTCCATTATTGCGATCGCGATCGCCATCGTGACAAACTCGATAGACCGATGGATACTTATTGTCTCCCTGCTTTCTCCACCGCGATTGGCCGTGTCTGTCGTCGGCTTTAGCATCTCTTTTTCCTGGAGAAACGGGGATCTGCACATGCATCATTGCGTGAGTGAATGATGCACAGCATGTCAGTGCTAATTACTAGGTCAATGCTCGCATGGCATATTACAGTTGCTGGTGAAGCACAGCGAAGGATTTGAAATGTAGAAGTCAGTGTGGCGTGAGACACTAATATAATGCCCTTAGGACAGGGAATTCCAAGTGGCAACCTGTGGACTTCCAAAGTTGGCCACAAGGAAGACAAGAGTACTTCCAGTGAGATGCATACTCTCTCCGTTGTGCAACCAGAGCATGATGAAGGTCATCGAGAGAGCTCACAGGTTTTCCAGATGGATCTGTTCTCGGTAATGGAGAATGCTTTTGAGTTCTTTTGAGAAGATGGAAGCAAGCATTGAGGACAGCTTTTGACTGGTGGGAAGAGATTGCGATCCATCTCATCTTTCATGACATGAAAGAAAGAAGAGCCTCACTCTTGCTGTCCTTATCCAAGCATCCAACCATCCATACTTCACGTACCTTGCAGAACTAGACGAACATCTTCAGTTTGTACGTATAAAATGCTCAAGATGCAGCGAACCAAGGCTCATATCTTAGGGAACAACAGAAGAGTCCAAGTGAGCTTATTGGATCCTGTTGCTGCAGATCTGCATTCCTGTGTGTATCATCATGCCAGCCCCCCAGTACATGAACATTAGCAAAGCCTTGGTCGAAAGAGATGAGCAGAGTTGGATGACAAGATTCGCTGCTCCACTAAGCCTTTCCTTCGCCTGAAGCAACATGCCAAAAGCAACACAGAAATGAGGCTGACAGATGTGAAAAAGAGGTCGACAAGCCGCTTTGTCCTTTCTCCTACGTTCGGCCCATGTTTGAATCATTGTGAGTCGTAGTGAAAGCTTGTTTGATTGCAGACAGATTGCTTAACCTGCACATTGAATTGCTTGTTTCAATAAATGCTGTACGGTTTCTGCAAGTTGGAAGTGGAGAAGCTACCAAGTGTCATCGAGGAGGCTACTTTTTCTCTATTTATCTTGGCCTTCCAGGTCGAGGATGCACCTCTTTTCTCCTTTGCTCTGCACCACCCACACTGCATTCACCAACATCCCTAATCAATTATCATCATCATTATCATCACTATAACCTAAAATCATCACTTCCACCAGGCATCATCACACTCTGCCTGATAGAGAAAATGGTTTTGCTTTTATCATCAACATATGTGTCATTAAAAAAGTTAGATATTATGCATAAAAACCTCTATGAATTGCAGGTAATATGAACAAAAAATTACAGGTTAATTGATGATTCGAACCGGAACCGAAATCATCTAAATCGGAATCGATTGTTCCAGTTTGATTCCATAATCAAAATCTAGATGATTCGATTCTAATTTTTAGTTTGGAGAGATTGAAATTGATACTTTCGGAACTACGATTGGGCCTATTGTAACTTTAAACCACGAGTTTACGTTACGATGCACTTTTCAGGTTACTTAGTCGATGATTCAATTCAATGCATTTGAGACAAACGTCCAGAGAAAGAAAGTAGCATAAAAGTTAAGATTGAACATCACCACGTGAAAAAGTTGTCAGCCGAGGATAAGTTACATCTGTTGAACATTTTGGAAAACTCATTTGCACGCAGAAACTTGCAACCTCTCATCTCTTTCGGCTCATATACGATTTGATTGATTGGACCCCTATCAGCCCTGCAAGGTAAACAGGCAAATCATTGGCAAGATGAAAATAGATGACTCTCTCTCTCTCTCGATCCTTCAACTTCTCATTATTGCGTTAGCTGCCCAGAAAAAGAAGTGACTGCATAACAGTGATGCAAAGGAGAAGTCCAGCTGAGAAGCCCACATAAGAAGGTTGCGCACCAACAAAGCCCAGATGAGAAGCCACTCACTGCTAATAGTGATGCAGTCGTGTCGTTGACTTGACCTTTCAGTCGTCAAAATAAAGAGACTGGACTACTGTGTGCATGTACGTCCGCAACATATCAAGCCGCGGTTTGTAGAGTCATGTCGACGCCATTGCCTCCGCATCAACTGTTCGTTCCATCTCGCCCGCAACGGCAACGCGGAAGCCCTCGTGCGACAAGGGTTCGTGGGAGGACTCTCCCCGCGCTTCTCACAACCGGAAGAGCACCCGAAGGAAACAATCCTCCTCCCGACCCAACCGTCAACTTCCATCGGCTTCTCTCTTCGGGGACCCTCGAGCCTGAACATATCGCCTTCCCTTCCCTGTTAAAAACCTGCTGCGGCCTCCGCGCCGCCGAGGAAGGGCGGCAGCTCCATGGGCAGGCTGTCAAAAGAGGCCTCCTCCTCTCGGACGTCTTCGTTCAGAGATCCCTGATCAGGATGTACGCTAGGTTTCTTGCTTGTGACGACGCGCTCAAGGTGTTCGAACGATGCTCCCAACCGGGCATCGTCTCTTGCAACGATTTGATCGTGGGATTGTGTAGGATCGGGGATTTGGATGCTGCAAGAAAGGTGTTCGATGGAATGGCTGATAGGAATGTGGTCTCTTGGAGCGTCATGGTTGATGGGTACGCGAGGAACGGGTCGCTGGAGATTGCACAGGAGCTCTTCGATGCGATGCCCGAGAGGAACCAGTTCTGTTGGAATTCATTGATTTCTGGGTACTTGAGATGCGGTCACGTCGAGGTCGCTCGAAAGATCTTTGATCGAATGAGGACTCGGTGGGGTGTCGTCACTTGGACGGCTATGATTTCGGGCTATGTGCAGAATTCACAGTATAAGGAGGCATTGGACCTGTTCCTCGAGATGCAAGTCGCGGGCGTCCCGCCGAACAAAGTCACCATTGTGAGCGTCCTTCCGGCGGTCACGGAGCTTGGTGCTCTTGATCAGGGGCGATGGATCCATGCCTATTTGGACAAGATGGGTGTAGAAGTCGACTCGGTACTTGCATCCGCTCTCGTGGATATGTACTCCAACTGTGGCTGCATTGGGGATGCCATTTACGTCTTCGAGAAGCTCGAGCACAAGGAGTTGTCAGCTTGGAACTCCATCATCTCAGGCCTTGCAGCTCACGGTCGTGGAAGAGATGCCCTCCACCTGTTCTACAGAATGCAGGATGACTTCCAAATGATCCCCAACGATGTCACGTTTACTGCCATTTTAAGTGCTTGCAGCCATGCAGGTCTTGTCGAGGAGGGACGCAGACTGTTCCATCTCTTTACGGAGCGTTACAGGTTGAAACCAAACATAAGACACTACGGGTGCATGGTTGATGTCTTGGCACGTGCGGGGTGCCTAAAAGAGGCCGTGGAGTTTGTGGAGACTATGCCGGTCGAGCCTAATTCGGTCATCTGGAAGTCGCTAATCAGTGCTTGCAGAATTCACAAGAACGTTGGACTGGCTGACCGTATATGGAGAAAGATAACTGAATCGGGTCTTCGAGACAGTGGTGCTTGCGTTTTGATGTCTAATATCCTCAAGGTTTTTGGTCGACCTGATGATGCAGGCAAAGTGAGAAAGCAGATGAATGATTTGCAGGTGAAAAAGGTTGCAGGCTGCAGTTGGCTTGAATTGGATGGAGTGATTCATGAATTCTTGTCGGGCAGAGAGAGCTTTCATGCTCAAGGCATGCAGATTCGTAGTTTGTTATACGAGATGCAGGAGATGATCAAACTGGAGGAATATAATATAGATAACTTGAATTAGTTGAACAAGAGGGTAAGAGTACAGTGTTCTGGAGTAAATGTATCATGAATTAATGTAGATAATATCTGATACAGTCGCATTCCTCGCACTTGAGTACGTCTTCATATAATACTAATACTCGGGCGTAAACTGTACTTACTTTTTAAGATTTAAGGTACCTACGGCATTTAAATTGCATAAGCTCTCTCACATGGTTATGTGCTACATTTTTCACTCTTCATGTGATTCAATTCAACCATTAAGTATCAAACAAGAGTCGACCTACATTGGCTTCTAACATCGGAGTGAGATTTCAAGGTTAATTGACAAACATCCCAAGATTTGTCATCAACTCCTTGAACCATCTTTCGGTTTAGATTTGATGCCACTCCATCAAAACCATTTACAGGAGTTCATGGGAGCAAAGCAACAACATCTATTGATCAAAAGAAATTTTCGTTTAGGCTGCCACGTACAAATAAACTAAAGCTTCACTAGAACAGGAAATTTTATGGATGTCACGAAGTTCACGAGTAACTAAAGTTCAATGGACACACTGGCATTCCAAAATTAATAAACTACTACACGAAGCGAAGTGTGGAAATAATCAACATACGGTTCATGTTTTAGAGAATGAAACCTACCTCACACAGATTTAAGTGGATTGTGATGAAGCTGGACAGGAGGTCCGATTCCTCGTGCCTTAAGGGGGAAAAGACCTACTTTTTCAACTTGTACTCCGCATTACACGGAAACACTTTGCCACGGTGATTGAAGATCATGAAATCCAGGTTTGTTGGTAAGGACACGATCCTGCAGTTCACATTCAAAACAGCTTCCTATAAGCATGAAATGTATCAAGATAGACACCATGATAGAATAAATTGAATTTTCATGAATGTCCCACAAATGACAGGTGATTGATGACTTTTCAATATGAATTCTGAACACCTCATCCTGATGTACCCATGAATTAATTAAGTCTACGCGATTGCAGGCTGAAAGTTGAGAACGAAGTGGGATGTGCGACATTACACATGCGTGAGATGCTATTTTTATAAACCAGATGCAAAGTGAGGAACAACTGCATTATAGTTGACAAGGTTACTTCATTCATAACGTGGACTTTATAGTTCATAAACAACAACTCAAGTCATTTGGCATGCATATTACTGTTCATTTAAACCGCTAGATATGCATGGCACAATACAATAAATCCTTAAGAGAAAAACCCTGTAAACTTGACAGCAAACTACACACTGCAACTACAGCACATGGTTTTGATTATCTACAGTTATTCTACAATGATAACTGCAAGATTCAACCAACACCATAGATAGGGTAATATATTCTATGCTGGACTCAGAAATAATATACATAACAGATTGATGAAGCACATAGTGAATAATCCTCGATAAGCAACATCTATTGAATTATTCTAATTTCATGACAACCTACATTATCAAGCATCATCAGCGGTTGCCTGATGCTGCTTCTAAAAGATTACTATTTCTTTGGAACCTAAATTTCCAAGCAAAGATAAAAAGTAATTTGATGTCTTATTTTTCTACTTATAGTCCTGCTCCTTTTCATTTGTCAAACTCAACTCGTAACTTTGGACTCGATTAAATGGAAAAAGATAATGTGACCAAAGAAGTTGGAACCAAAGACAGCATTGTCAACGTGGAAAAAAATCTTAGTTCAGTTATTTATATCTGAGTTTGTCTCTTCTATTGTCATCACTTCTAACTGTGTACAGTGTTCTCAGCAAGTGAATTGCTCAATACAATATTGAGCCAGTAGATTATTCAAGACACTGCAAATGATATTACTATAACCCTCCGTGTATGCTGAAGCTTATCAAGAAGCTAAATCAGGTGTTTAGAGTAATCTGTTTTTAATAAACACAATAGGGTTTTGAGCTGGGTAAGGTACAAATTCTCACTATCTTTTTTTTCTTTGGGAAACATGACATTTGCAATCTGATCTATATGATTTAATCAGCCTGGTGCTGATAACTTTGACTTAAACATGTCAGGTCATGTTGACATCAGATTGCTCCATTTGAGGTACTGGTCCAGAAAAGTACACCTTTCATGATCTTTATTTATCAATATACAAAAGTGTAATTTACCTTATCTGGTCAAAGTGGCAGTCCTCTCTTAGCCATTGTAAGCCAATGTCCCATATCATCTAAAATTCTAAATAACCATACAGCAAGAAGAGACTTTGAAGAAGCGAACCCATCAGAAGTTATTGTACCACTCAAGATCACAATATGATCTTATCTCCATTTTCATTCTTCATCTACCATAATCCAGATCCATAATATGCACAAAATTAATTTTACTTTAAGCTCTCTACAAAGTTCCTTTCTTTAGTACATCTTACACTACACCAATTTATCTTTGGTAGGAACATGAACATTTGGTTTAACCAAATGAGTAGTATGCAGAAAAACTAAGCTATATGGAATTAGAAAAGGGCACAAAGCAAAGCAAAAAAGAGGAGAAAATAATAGAAGGCTGTGATGAACAGGAATCTTCCTTGGAGAAAGAGCACAAGGGGAAAATTTGGTTCCCTCCTGACTCCTCAAAGAACATATTTGTAATAAGAGTCATATGCATAAAAAAATTCATTCCTAAAAAGGCATTTTAAATGTCCTAGCCATAGAAACTTACTGGACATACGAAGTAAGCCGGTGATTCTGAACCATCATCTCCTTCCAACTGGTGCATCTAAGTGTTGTTTTTCCTTTTCTATGTTTGTCTTTTATTTTTTGTTTATGTTCTCATCCATTAGTGGGATTATTAAATACTCAAACAGATGCAATCACAAGTATGAAACTTCTTTATTTTTTTCTCATTTTAAATAAGTACCAACCCTAGCCACATCACTCTGATTCCATCCCGTATGAACCCCTGGAACACTATATTTCTACTATGGCATCAAATTTGGTAGAGTCCATACTAATATCTAGATAAATAAATGCCTATGAAAGGAAACATCAAACTAATGTTAGTTTTGAAACATATTGATCAAGTACTAGCAGGTACTACGAGTAAAAAAATTATACATATTAAATCAATATACCATGACAATGATCGCTTAATTTTCCTGTACTGACTAAACTACATTGGAGCAGATTATATATAAAGCAGCTTGCCGAATTTGCCAATCACAACAAGATGTAGAATGAAAACTATCTAAATCATGCAGATACACAAATACCTATTTTCTTCAGAATCAGGATGTATGGATCTAAATTTTGCAGGAGCCGCCAGACCCGCCCATATGCAGAAAGCCAACCCCAGTAGTAGCTCGACCACAACCTAAGAGAACAATCCAATGATCCATAAACACCAAATCAAAAGGAATATTATTAATATGACAGCGATGATTCAAAGCCATGGGAACTCCACGTCATAGATCCAAAGATACTAGAATTGAAAAGGAATCACCGCAAAGAGAAATTACATGAATAAAAAAGGAAACTAGGAAAAGGATCTGAATCTTACGTTCATCGGAGGACGCGAGAACTCTTCTTCCACGATCTTCAGCATCCCTCTGTCTATATTCCAAATCGACGTAAGAACAGATACAAGAAATCGAAGCGAGAACATCCGAAACATCGGGTGTGGACCAAATCATATTTCGATCCGATCACGGCAACAAAAGATAAGAAGAAGAAGAATGGGTAGGACTTTACATTGGATGGTGGCATAGCCGGCGTGGGCAAGGAGGATGCCTCCGAGGATCCCAACCATGAATCCAACTCTCATATCGACCGAGGCTCTTCTCGATCCCTTCCGCTCTTCGCCTCGATCTCTCTCCGACGCGCGGACAAGGGTTTGGGATTTGGGAGGAACAGGTGGCAACGAAATCGCAATGGTTTTCTACCGTCGTTAACCCGATCCAGCCGGAAATTATTGGACCGGTTGTTGTTGGACCCGGTCGAAGCCCAAAATGTAGTGTTTGAGCCCAATCTCTATTGTCATTGCTCTCTGATTGCTTGCATCAAATTTTGGGACAAGTTTGATTGCCATCTGTCACTTCTCGTACGTAAGAGAATCTGAGATAATTCTGATGGCTTACATCAAATTTACTTCTTCCAATGGAGTTTTTTTATTTTTTATTAGGTTAAAAAATAAAAAATTAGCTTCCAAGTGCTGGTTGGAGACTTTAGTCGTAGCAATTCAATAATATTTCTCAACTCTATGAATATTTATAAAATAATTAAATTCTAATTATAATTTTTTTAACCAGAAATTCGAAAATACTTTATCAATCCAACAACATATTGAAACTTAAATCTGATCATTGCATCAGTTCGAATATGATAAATATTGGAAAAAAAAAGTCACTCGTTTTTGTCAATAATGATTCTGGAAAAAAAAAAGTCAACCTGAATAGATAATTCAGGTTGAAACCGTGAAATGATAAATACAATTTTGTCAATAATGCTCTATTATTTATAATCCTCCATCACGCCTTTCTATAAGTTTGAAAGTCCTAATAGATTACTCTCCACGTGGCAACAAATGGTTCACGTCTTGGCTGTTTTGCGTTCCACATTCCACACACACACATGGGGATCTGAGCCGGTAAGCAGTGAGGGAGCCGAATGAGCCGAGAGCCGATTGAACCTGGTAAGATGTGGGTCCAGGTGGGTGTTAGGTGAAGCCCCAGATAAAGCCGCTTACTGGAGCGCACCAAGACAGGACCGTGAGCCGCGTGACCCAATCGAATCGAATCGGACGGCCGCGATTCGATCACGGGCGCCATCGAATCTTTAAATACCGGTCGGGGCCGATGCGGGGCATTCAGCATTCGGGAGGCCGTCTTCCTCAGAGAGCTCAAAGCGGCGCCAGATCTGGTGAGCCAATCTCCCTTGGACTCTCCAGATCTCGTTTCTCCTTTTCTTTTCATTTCCTGTGATGGGCGCTGCCTTGGTTTCGTTCGTGAACTCGCTCTTTTCATTTCCTGTGATGGGCGTTGCCTTGGTTTCGTTCCTCAACACGTTCAGTTTCCCTGAACCGATGGATCTGATTTAGGGTGTAGATTTCTGCGTGTACCTTCGAAGTTTGATCCTAATGTATTTGTTGTAGTGGCGATAGGGTTTCAATTTCTGCGATTTCCGCGTTGTTTTTGCTAGATCTGTGGATTTTTCGATTGTCTTCATTGGTTCTGAAAGAAAAAGTTCTTTTCTTTGAAGTCATCGAGCAAACTGCTCCCTTTCATTTGTTTGTAGCCTGTTGTCTACCTTGGTTTCTGCTTGAAGACCTGCGTGGACTTTGCTCGTGCAGGTTTCGCTTCCGGCTGACTTTTGTGCTTCTAGATTTGACTTCTGCTATTCTTCTTTAGTGTTCTTTCTTACCTACTTGATATATGCTCTATGTGGATCCAACTTTAGGTAAAATGGAGGACACCTTCCTTTTCACCTCTGAGTCTGTCAATGAAGGGCACCCAGACAAGCTCTGTGATCAGATCTCTGATGCAGTTCTTGATGCCTGCCTCGAGCAGGACCCTGACAGCAAGGTTGCCTGTGAGACGTGCACCAAGACCAACATGGTCATGGTCTTTGGTGAGATCACCACAAAGGGCAATATCGACTATGAGAAGATTGTCCGCGACACCTGCCGTGCTATTGGGTTCACATCCGATGATGTAGGCCTCGATGCCGATCGTTGCAAGGTGCTTGTCAACATTGAGCAGCAGTCCCCTGACATTGCCCAGGGTGTCCATGGCCATTTCACCAAACGCCCTGAGGAGATCGGCGCTGGGGATCAGGGTCACATGTTTGGCTATGCAACAGACGAGACACCTGAGCTGATGCCCCTGAGCCATGTCCTCGCTACAAAACTTGGGGCTCGCCTCACCGACGTCCGCAAAAATGGAACTTGTCCATGGTTGAGGCCCGATGGTAAGACCCAGGTTACCGTCGAGTACCGCAATGAACACGGTGCCATGGTCCCCATTCGTGTGCATACCGTGCTCATCTCCACCCAGCACGATGAGACCGTCACCAATGACGAGATTGCTGCTGACCTGAAGGAGCATGTAATCAAGGCTGTCGTCCCTGAGCAGTATCTCGATGAGAAGACCATCTTCCACCTTAATCCGTCTGGTCGTTTCGTCATTGGCGGACCTCATGGCGATGCTGGGCTTACCGGCCGCAAGATCATTATCGACACCTACGGTGGCTGGGGAGCCCATGGTGGCGGTGCCTTCTCCGGCAAGGATCCAACCAAGGTCGACCGCAGCGGTGCGTACATCGCCAGGCAGGCAGCTAAGAGCATCGTGGCCAATGGACTTGCACGCCGCTGCATCGTTCAGATCTCTTACGCCATCGGTGTTCCTGAACCCCTTTCGGTCTTTGTCGACACTTATGGCACCGGCAAAATCCCCGACAAGGAGATTCTGGAGATAGTGAAGGAGAACTTTGATTTCAGGCCGGGGATGATCACCATTAACCTTGACCTGAAGAGGGGTGGCAATGGCAGGTTCCTCAAGACAGCAGCCTACGGGCACTTCGGCAGGGATGATCCAGACTTCACCTGGGAGGTGGTGAAGCCCCTCAAGTGGGAGAAGCCAGCTGCTTAAATCACCAAATATTGTCATCTTATAATCTAGTGATAATAACCAGAGAATTGCTGCTGCTTATGGTTCTGCTTTCTCTTAACTAGCTTCTAGTCTTTGTCTGTCATCTTTTAGTCTGTCTATTCGTGGGTATAAGATTGTTGCGTCTACCTCTTTTGTTATGGCATCGTAGGTTTTGAATTGCATGTGTTGGATGTGTATTTGAAGTCCCTCAGCAGCATATTCTCCAGAAACTTGGATTTTCCTATGAATTAATGTTACATGAGATTTAGAATGATCAGATATAGGGTGAAGTGCATCTATGTGCCATTTGTTTGCTATATGAGGTCCATGTATCTTTGAAGCATAAAGAGAAGATAAAGTATTTTATATAATCATATACCACTGCCATCGTTATATGAAAATAATATTTAATATCAAAATTAAAACTAAATAATAAAATATCAAGATTAAGATTATGTATCCTTTTTTATGTCATTTAAATTTTTTTTATTTGATTTGTAAAGGTAATGTCAACACATTTTTCATCAAGATCATTTCTTAAAAAATAGTAACAAAACTTTCTTTGATCGGTGATTGTAATTAAAATTAATCATATTTATAACATATTTTACTTAATTAAATATAATAATATAATATAATATAATATTTTTCATAATCCATTAATTGACAATATATGAATAAATTTAAAATAAAAATAAATTTATTTATTTAATAATAATTTTATCTAATTAAATTCTAAAAATTTTGAAAAGAATTTTATACATGATCGTGAATTTTAAAGCAAGCTAATAAATTTAATAAGTACAATAATACTATATTTGGCTTTACTATCAATACGAATTATAACAATTATATGTTATAAAGTATTTTTCTAATTTAATCCATAATAACTCATAATTTATTATTACATTCGAATATAATATACAACATAAATATAAATAGGATAACAAAAATAAATAACTTTAATTATAAAATAATAATAATAATAATAATAATAATAATAATAATAATAATAATAATAATATCCACTTAAATATATATATATATATATATATATATATCTTCATTTCTTCATGGATTACTCACAAGTCTAATTATAAAAAAAATATTTTTTTATATATTTTAGTCTATAAAGCATTAATAAATAGATTAACAATCAAAGTGAAGCTTAGATTCTCTAACAATACTTATTATTTTTAAATTCTCTTTAACCACCAAATACATTATCTCGATATATTTGGAATCATTAGAATACTTGTTATTCTTAGATAAGTAAATTACTATAATATAAAAACAAAATATTTTTAGTGACCTAGTAATTGAGTGACTATCCTAAGACTTTAGATGAAATTTTGCAACTATAAAATTTGATTTGTGGTCTTAAAAAAATCATAAATTTAATTTTCATTGTTAATAATGTAATAAACGATTGCTTTATATTTTTTCAAGAAATTACTCTTTTAAGTAATATAAATATAAATCTTGAAATTAACTTTCTACTATCGAAGTTATTTGCAAAACTAGTATCTGAATATCTCATCATTTCAAATTAATTTGATCTCTTGTATCTAAGCATGAAATCTTTCGTTCCATTTAGATATTTCATCATTTTCTTTATAATTTTTAATGTTCCACTCCTGGATTATTTTGATATCTATTAAGCATTCTAACTATAAAATTAATACCTATCTAGTATAGGTTTGAATATGTAACTTCTAATTATATATACAAAAGAAATATTATTCATTTATTTTAAATCATTATGGAGATATTGGTTTTGACTAAATCTTTTATCTTTAACAATATGTGTATAAGTAAAACTATAAAATATCATTCATTTAATTACTTTCTAAGTTATTCTAGAAACATTAGTTTTGACTGAATCTTTTACCTTTAGTAATATATGTACTACTAAGCAATACTGCATACTAAATCTCTTTAAGATTAGGTTAACATATACTTATTAAGATAATCTTAGTAATCTTTGAGATCTATTATTAAATATTTTAATACCAATAATATAAATTATCTTATTCATATTAACTATTTTAAAATTCTTCATAAAAAATATCTTGATTTTGTGTAATAAACTAATATTACTATTATAAATAAAATATCATCTAACTAATATAATAAACTTTTTTTTTTTATCTTTACATATATATATATATATATAATATTTTTAAATTTAAAGAAAACAATGGCGTCATAAAACTTTATAGAACGTTCTCTAGAAACTTATTTAAAGCTATAAAAGGATTTCCTAAGTTTATAAACATAATTTTTCTTTTATTTCTTTGTAAATCTTTTCGGTTGTTCCATATAATTTTTTTTATCTAGATCTCTATTAAAAAAAATTATTTTTTACATCCATCTAATGTAACTTAAGGTTATAATGAGCTATTATTGTCTTAATATATTTTTTTAGAAATTAAAGAAAAGATCTTATTATATTCGACATCTTCTTTTTAGAAAAATATTTAGCCATAAATATGGGCTTATATAATTCGATATTATTTTTTGAGTCATGCTTTTTCTTAAAAACTCATTTACAATCAACTCTTTTATAGTTAATGATGTCTTCTGAGATTTTGCACTCTTATTGATTTTGCTATTTTCTAGGAATCTTACGTTACCATATCCCACTATTATTATGAAGGTCAAAGTAATAAAATCTATATCACTTAATTTTTTTTGGATAACCAATTGAACATCAAAAATCATTTTTGGGTCTAATTTTTTTCATATAAATTGAAAACTTATATCTTTATAGGATAATCTCAAATATGAAGACGTCTCAAATTGAGTTTACTAGCAATCCAACTCAAATAGAGCTGATAAAACCAATTTACTAAGAACTCTATTCAAGATACTCATAACTTTTCATAAGAGTTTGATCCCACATCATCTCAAATATAGAGAAATAACTCATAATTCCTCTAATCATGTTTATAAAAGTATGATTTTATTTTTTAACAATTTCATTATGCTATGGCATACATGATAAGATATACCAAGCATAAATATTTTATTTTCTTAGGAATCTAACAAAAGGACTAGGATTTTGATATGACTTATTATATTTGTCATAAAATTCATCACTCTAATTTTAAATTTTCTATCTAATCATCTCTCGATTTTATTTATTTATACTATATATTAGATATATATAACTATATATGAATAGATCATCAATAAATATGATAAAATATTTTTCTTTATTTAAATAAAGAATATGAAATGATTCGCATATATGAACATTGATGATATATTTTTTTATATCCTTAGCTTGCTTTCCCTTAATGTAATTTATACAAATATTAAAATCAGATAAGTTTAAATATACCAAAATATTAATATTTACTAATA
This sequence comes from Musa acuminata AAA Group, assembly GCF_036884655.1. Taxonomy (NCBI): domain Eukaryota; kingdom Viridiplantae; phylum Streptophyta; class Magnoliopsida; order Zingiberales; family Musaceae; genus Musa; species Musa acuminata. The sequence continues at coordinate 9,499,765 of NC_088351.1, forward strand.
TTTTAATTATTTATTTGAAGATATATCCAAAACGTGCTACAATATAAAAGATTTCTCATAATTAAAACTATATTTTAATCCAATATTTGATTCCAAGATCAATAATATCTTTATAAATTCAAGATTTAAATTAATTATGTATAAACTTTCATATAAAATTTTAAAATAATTTTTTATTGAATTATAAAATATATTAAGTTTATTATTATAAAAGAAAAGATAATATCATAAATTATTAATTCTAGATAGTGAAACTAAACTTTTAAAAATAATAAGAATATAACATATGACCGCAAGATTTATCAAATGACCCTAGGTTGAGATGATAAGTTTCAGTGTTATCACTTTCATAATTCCTTATAACGACGAATCTTTTAAATTTTTTTAATTTTATATTATAAAAAATCTTTGTATATTATTAGTAACATGAGTTGAATAATCAAAATCAAACCATCAAGCATTAGAAGAAATCTCTATATTTATAAGCGAGGGTAGAGGGTCCAAGAAAAAAACATAAAAAAAAATCTTTCATCAAAGTCATCTCTTAAGGAATCTTATCATAAATCCATAATATATTTTACTTAATTAAATAGAGTCATATAATCTTCTTTTTTTTTGGCCCAAAATATTTAAGTGTTTAAATCTAAGTTTATAATAATACTTAGATTTCTAACGATCTCTCCTTTGGAAATATCATATTTCCATCGTAATGATCTAAGAGGTATTATACTTGTAACTAAATTTCTAACGATTCTAGCTTCCCTGCCCTTCCCTTCTGTTTATAATGAACAACTTATACCTCCTCTTCGTCATTAAGATTTGAATGTAAATAAAAAAAATACTCATTATCTTCTAATTGAGATATATATCCTTAACGATTTTCTTTCATTTTCATAAAGATTTCTTCTGGAGCCTTCTTTTTTTTAAATGTTATTAACTCCACAAACTATCTTTAGCCTTTCTCACAATTCAATTTTTTTTTTGCTAACTTTGTCCCATTATGACACATGTAAACAAAAAATGTGTAATGAACTGTGAAAAGTTTGTCTTTGATAGATCTCACGTTGGAGGAAGATCCTTCTTCTCCAAACAGAAACCACCAATTCACTAATGGTTGGGTGAGCGAGTGTTTCAACGTTTTCCATCCGGATGAATAATTTTTCTTAGATAATTCTCCGATTAAATAATATTAGTGTATCGATGGTTCTTGTTTGGAGAAGGAATTTTTCTCGAGCGTGAGGTTCATCCTATGTAAATTTTTCATAGTCCATGGGACAATGTTAGCACCAAAAAAATCGAGCTGTGAGAAAGACGAAGGAGGTGCTCAAAAATGAAGTTGCGAGAAAGATAGTACTGCAAAAAGGCTGCAGAAGAAGTCTAAACTCTTAAAGGATATAGATTTAACAGAAAACGATACTTAGAAGATGAAGAGCAATCTTTTGATCTGCACTCGATTCATGTTGATGAAGGGGAGGAGGAATAACTTGTTGTTGATTACAAACAACAATGCTGGTCGTTTCTGCAGTACCTTTCGATGCCGCAGGACCTTTCAACGCTGCAGACTCCGTGTTTCCACATGTTTGCAATATAATGGAAAATGATTAGAGGTTCTCGATCAAATATATGATAATTCATTTATAGCACTATTAAATCCTTTGCAAATAATATCACATAAATACACTAACTATGCATTGTTTCAAGCTTAAAAATTACTAATTCTAAGAAACTGAGATAAAGAAAAGGAGAAAATGACCATTCTGAGTTCTGACTTCACCTGCTCATGAATTCTTGCACCGAGATGCTTGATCAGTTGATCCCATGTTGTTTCTTGGAATTGTAAGTAAAAAAATGAAACTTGTCCTTGGTCGAGATCCGATGGTAAGAGCCAGTTGCCATGCATAGCCTTTATTCGTGTGCATATTGATCTCATCTTTCCTCAGCACGTAATTCTGAGATCATTTTTAAAACCCTTGTAATATTTATTTTCGGCTTTTATGATATTTTTGTGTTTTTTTGTGATTTCTTTAATTCAAATATTTGCACATTCTTCTAACATGAATCAATACGATCGGTGTAAAAAATAAATAGATCGGCGTCCTACGCCGCAATAAATCCCTTCCTGTTGTGCTATGCTGCATGGGTTGACCAACTGGGTCCGGCGTTGACTCCTCCGACACCGTCTTGATGAGATGAGATGGAGCCATGGTTGACTCGCCCGATGACGTCACGCATCCGCCACGCTCCGTCAGTGGCCTTCTGGAGAATCTCTCATTCCACGTCGCTCCGCCACGGACCTATTTTAGGTGGGGTCCACGGATAGACGCCACGTAGGGCGAGCAACGTTTTGGGGAAACGTTGTCGGGTACCTGTGTTTTTACGTGGAAAATAATAAGAGGAACGCGTCCGAGTCAACAACGGGAGGTGTCGCGACCCCGCCTTCGGTCGTCGACTTGAACCTCGAGTTGTCAGTCGATGGATGGTTAGTTCACGGGGGGTGACGGGAACGCGTACTGGCCACGGAAAGAAGGTAATCAAAGGTCCCTCCCATGACCAGCCGTTCCCGTCGCTTCTCAGTTCGCTCCCTGCGACTCAGGGGAAGCGTCTTCTCCGCCCTCCCGTCCCCCGCGCCACCTGCTACCTTGCGAACCGTCGCTGGATTCCGCCCGATTCGACGGTGCTCAGACTCTATTTTCTTCTCTCCCGCCCTCCGGCAGAGGCCAGAGCTCGCTGGAAGCAGAGGTGAGACTTAATCTTTGCGGTTCCCTTTGTTTCTGATGAAACGAGGGTTCCTGAATTCTGATCGATTCCCTGGATCATCGATGCTATTATTTTGAGTTCCAATGTCTTCTCCGTTATTTATTTTGTTGATTCTTGCTTATGGATCTTCAGCTCTGGCGACTGAATTATGACACGAGGGACGAAAGAAAGAAAAGTACCTTGAGCAATTGGTTTCTGGGAGAGGGTATATTTGTTGTTTATAAGTGGCAACTGTGGTCATTAAAAGTAAAAAAAATGGTATCTTTGATGTCATAAAATTTGGATTCTAACGTATAAACACAGCACATATTGATTGCTATGAATATGTTCTGTGTTTGAAGTAAATGTGTTCTTAGGTGTCCTTACAAATTTGAGAAGTGGAAACATTACCATGACTTCTTGGTTTGCAAAGTGTGAACCAGGAAAGTCATCAACAATGAAATCTTGTGTAAAATTCGAAGAGTTGTCAATAGAAAAGTGCATCGATCAAAGGTGTAAAGAACGATATACATACATTTCATTTCCAGCCATTGAACTAACACTGATGATGGAATACAAGTACTTATGTCATCTTTGTAAACAACTTAGATGTGAACGGTTTGTGTACCTTGAAAAAGTTGCATTGCCCTCTTTGTCTCTCATTCTCTGTAACAATTTCCTAACCATGGATTCTGAAAAGAAAAGAGAGGTACAATGTCATAGAGCATGTTTCCCAACACAGAAATTATAAGCTAAAAAGAAAAATATTTTTCTTTTACCAATTTCAACTGTATCACATCATTTTGAATGGTTCAGATTATTCTTGGAATGTTGAGGCAGCATATTTGTCATGTTAACCTTATTTTTCTTGTTCATGATATACAAATCTGTCATTAGAGAACAACGATGGTCATATTTTGTTAGCAATAGCTTCTATTGCACCCCTTTGACTATTCTTAGGGTTAGGTGAGTATCACTACTAATTTAGATGATTAAATGAGACCAACTGTTAGCTGACAAGCATGCTTTTGGGAATTTCTTGGTTGTTTATCGTATGCATGATTGTCATGGTGCAGTACCAGTAAACAATTTGACCTGCTCCATCTTAGAAATATAGGAGCTTTAATTTCTTTATTTATGTGTTTGTTTTTTATTGATGACAAGTCTTGAATTCTGAAGTGCCCTCCATTTATTTGAATTGCTATTCTTTCTGAGATTATCTAGTTCTTTCCTTTTCTAGAAATAAGCACGGTTATTTTGAGGACAGAGGCAGCTGTTTTGAGTAAAAAGGATAATGTGCTTCCGTTTTTTCAGAAAATCTGGTTCCCAGAAACCATCTAAGTATGAGCAGCCTTCTGCTGCTAATTTAACAGGTAATGTCATGCGACATTAATACAAGCATATTTGTACTAGGCTTGGTTTTATCAATCCATATCATTGCATCTGAATTATTCATATAACAATGTAATATTTCTTAGAACTGAATAGCCTGTACAAGATTTAACTGCTGATTAATGTATTTGATATACCTTGTTGCTTGTGTTTCTCTTCATCTAAATGCCAAAGTCACAGTAAGTACACGCCCTTTTTGTCTGTTGAAAGTTATGATTCTTTATTTTGTATGTATGTAATTTCTGCAATATCTGTCAGTCTAATCTGATGAAGCTACATTTTCACGAACTACATATTCACTCTAAAACTCTTGCTTACGGTATGATTCATGTCCCAGATATCCTTATGACCAAACAGAAGTTTCTCTGGCTTCGACCAGTCTTCCTGTTAATGTTTTATATGTATAGCATTTGATTCCTCATCTCATATTTCCACAACATTCAGATATGAATTTTCACTTTAGTTGATGCAGGTCATGATGGTGCTAAGCATGCCCCAAATTTTGCTTCTAACAGTGCACAACTTGTAACAATGGAACCAATTGTAGTTCCTGCCATTCCAGTAGATGAAATAAAGGCAGCTACAAAAAATTTCAGCAATGAAACTTATGTTGGAGAGAGTTCGTATGCAAGAATTTACTGTGGTACACTGAGAAATGGACATAAGTCTGCCATAAAATGGTTAGATGCCACTAAGCAGCCAGATGGAGTATTTCTGGCACAGGTGTGTTGATCGTTGCTATTGGCCTGTCTGTCTTGCTGATATTATCGATTCCCTTATAGAATAATTTACAGGTATCCAAGATGTCAAGATTGCAACACAAAAATTTAGTTGAGCTGTTCGGTTACTGTATTGATGGAAGTCTACGCATTCTTGCATACGAGTATGGAAACATTGGATCCCTTCATGATATCCTACATGGTATAAGATGATTGCATCTTGTAACTCATAATTTACTTGTTGCAATTATTATTTTTATTTGTTGGATCGTCGGTAGGACAATCTTTTTCTACGTTGATTATTTTCTACTGGATAGAATATCTATGCTGAGGGCAGTCTTGGTGCAATGGTAAGATTGCTCCTATTCGACCTATGTGATTAAGATTTGAGTGATGCATATAGTCTCTTTACTCGTAGGAGTAAAATTGTGGACATCAACTCTCCCCAAACTTTCAATAGGCAGTAGCCTCATCCATTGGGTTCCACTAGATTTACCCTTAATAGAATACTTAAACCATAAATGCCATCTAAACATGGGTAATAATAAATATACTTGAAATTATGCTACCGGAAGACTGGCAGCTATCTCTTGATGTAATCTGGCAATAGTCACACCATACTTCAAAATATTTACCCATACTCTGATTCTTATGGACCTTAAGTAGTGCAGGTTGCTACATGTATTAGTGCTCCCAAAAGGTCTCCATCATGTTAGGATAATTAGATGATTGTAGATAGGTTTATCTTTCGTAAGTAATGATAGGATAAGAAATATTCTCTATTCAGTGAGTGCATCTATACATCTTTCTAGGACATTCATTCTGCCTTAGATGGGCTGTCCTCATTTAACTTCAAGAAGATCATATAAATATCTTAATTTAAGTAATTTCTCAATTTTTATATCCATATGATTTTTGTCCACTGTTCATAAGTTGCATATTACATTGTGTGTTACATACATGTGATGTACCTTTGACTTCTGTTTGTTGATTGTTGGCACATAATGCATTAATTGTTTCAAGGACACTAAGCTTTTAAGATTATCCTTACATAAACCCTTGTCAAGCATTGCCAATTTCTTCTTCAGAACTATAAAAGCAATATAATATATGATTGTTTAACACAGGACAAAAAGGTGTCGAAGGGGCAAAGCCAGGTCCAGTTTTGTCATGGGTACAACGAGTTAAAATTGCCACAGGGGCTGCAGAAGGACTTGAATACCTGCATGAGAAAACAAAACCTCCTCTTACCCATCGTGATATCAGGTCCAGCAACATACTTATATTTGATAATGATGTCGCAAAAATAGGTGATTTTGGCCTGTCATATCATGCCTCTGACATGGCTTCGCATCTTCGGTCCACTCAACTTATTGGAACTTTTGTTTATAATGCTCCAGAGTAAGTTACTCTATATCTTTTTCATACAATTGTGTGTTTTTATTACCAATAAACATGTGCAACACATTGAAGCCAGTTTTTAGCTTCAATTTGAGTAATAAGATTCTTTTTAAACTTCTTTTTATAAATATTGTTATTTTTTGTCGATTCTAGTCATCTTCTATAATTTTATTTATCTGGATCTTTAGTACGTCCATGGTCTCCAGCTAGAACTATATCAGCAAACTGCTGTATGAATCTTCAAAGGCCATTATACTATATTGTTGCTGAAAGATAGTGTTGAGTCAGTTAGAGATCCATTTAGGTTTGGGGCGAGGCATGATGTTCAGGTGTTCAACCTAAACATGAATCAGAATCCATATCAGATTGATCTTTAGCAACTATAGGTCAAATAGGCACAATGAACCACTATGGTTCGCTGCAGCTGAGTCTTGGTTTAATCTTCAATAAAACCGCACCTTTAACATTATAATATGAATCATATCCAGAAAGCTTGAGTTCAAAGTTTTTTCCTGGCTGGCAGGTTTGCTTTGACGGGACAGCTTACTTCCAAGAGTGATGTTTACAGCTTTGGAGTTGTTCTTTTAGAGCTTTTAACTGGCCGTAAACCTCTGGATCGTAGTTTACCACGAGGACAGAAGAGTCTTGTGACATGGGTATGCATGTATTACTTCTTTTTCATCCTTTTTCTTTGCCTATCATTAGCAATGTCAAAATCTTCCCTTTTGCTTCCTTCTGCATTTTTTTCACTTCAGTCATAGGGAACCAACCCTTAGTGAATTGTACAATCATGTGCAGGCATCGAATAGACTTACTAAGGATGAGGTGGTAGAAATTGTAGATGAAAGGTTGGGAGGACAGTACCCTCACGAGTCTGTTGCAAAGGTAAGTAACATTTGAAATTTCATTCTGCTCTTGCATTTGTTGTCTTTGTTTCGTGTCTTTTAGTGCTTGGTATATGTGATTTGTAGAGCAATACACTTCTTGTTCATTTGGTATAGTAGGAGCTAAGAGAAGCCAAACATCAACAAGTTTCATGTGTAAAATGGATGAGATTCTCTTTTTGGCCACTCGAGGAATTACGTCTGGTGTGAGGTCAAAATACATTTATCATCAATATCACGTGCAGATGAATGTGAATATGTTTAGCAAATGGCTAATTTAACCGATTGCATTCTTTTCCTTAAGTTCTTTGTTCTACGGATCCTCATAGTATGATTACTCTGCTTTTCTCTCATCACAGGCCATCTTAGTACTAGTTATCAGCTTATCGAACAGTATTTGATCTGAGTGCATGGCAGAAGCATCTTTATGTCAATTATAACTTGATCGCTTTTGTATTTCTTTTTAATCTGTTGCTCTTATCTTGGAAATAGTTCGCCAAAATAGCTGCTTCGTGTTTGCAATATGAAGCTGATGATCGCCCAAATATGAGCATCGTCGTCGAAGCACTCCACCAGACTCTTTTGATCATGCAATAATGTTCTTCCTAACAAGGCACCACGCTCGTGCGGCTCTCTTCCGCTCTACTGTTTCTGGTATCGGAGTAAAGGTGTGATGCTAGGTTTCAGAAACCATGTCTTCTGCTGGTGAGACCACAGGATGATGCAACCCTTCCTCTGCCATTCTTGTTCCTTGCTCACAAGAGAATTCGGTGCCCGTGGAATATAATTTACACCCGGAGAAGTTCTTAGAAATCCTTTGTATCCCTTTTTTGTCATCTTTCCTTGTTTCCAAACAGATGGTTAATCTTATTCGAAATGGAGGTTTGTAATAAAATGCACCATAATGTTTTCGGTTTGCAGTATTTCGAGTTCATGAAGAATTTGGCTGATGAGGAGGCGTATCGTTGAGATCGTGATGGTAATGTAGGCGGAATGGATCAAGTTTAATGATATGATAAACGAGATCATCACTGAAAACAGTATTTGGAGCACAAACAGCGACTGTATCGAGTTCTTCACGCAACAAAATGGATGGATTCCGCCCCCTACATATGCACACATCCAGAATTGAAATCAAAGACAGGGCAAGTCATGAGGACACAGATGGCGTAAACGTAAGAGCGCAAGACCTCCTCGATGAAGTGACGAGCTCTTGCAATGAAGCCCGGTTACACGCACTAATCATCCAAATCATCATCGAGAAAATCTAGATCGATGCCATCTTGTTCATCGGTGGTTGAAGCACTTGATGTCCGAAATGGTTCAGGCGATGCTACACCTGTGGAAGTCGCAGCAAAGAAATGACAAGAAAGAAAGGGCATGCGGAGGGCACCTCCTCATCTTCTTCTTGGAAAGCCGGGTTGATCAATGCCCCTAAGAGTAGAAAGGACATTGAATCGTCGTGCAGCCTCCGTAAATCTGCACAGAAAGATTACATCCTTCTCCTCCGTAGGACTAATAATGGTATTGGAGAATTACAAATCAAGGAGGTCACCTGAGGAGAGCAACCGCGTAGAGTCCAGATTCCATGAGTATGAGAGAGATTTATGCAATGGTCACTCACCTCACCCGGTCGATGGTCGGAGTGTCGCTGTAAGCTGTCGGAGCCGGTCGTGGCCATCGAGGTCAAACTATGCAAGTGCAATCTCAAACATCTTGTTCCCCAAGGAGGTCCAGTCTCCATTCCTGAAGAAGGAAGGCCATTAATGAGGAAGCAGACTTTCTTCCTCGGCTTTCTCACAAGGATTCAATGAGCATCTGATCCTTCGGAGCAAGGTGACAAGCCGTAGCAGCGCAGGTGTTTAGTACCTGTGTGTGCCGACAATGAGAGACGTATGGAGGTACGTATAAAGTCTAGTAGCGTTTCTTTGTCTTCCTCTTCGTGCCTCTCCTCGCCACTAAACCTCGTTAATTCATCTTATCTATCCAGTGTATCTATAAATATTTCTAGGGGATGGATGTCCTCATTTAAATTCAAGAAGATTATATACATATTTTCATGTGTTGTTTTTAAGTGATTTCTTGATTTTTTTAATATCCATATGATCTTTTTGTCCATTGATCACAAGTTGCAATTACATAAGTACAAATGGTGCAAGGCAAGAATTGAAATCTAAGACGGCGCGAGTGGTGAGGATACAGATGGCGTAAAGCAATGATTAGTAATAAGAATGATCTAGTGAGCAGCAGGTATGAATACAAAAAAAAAAAAAAAAAAATAATAATAATAATACTGTAATCAACAAGCCAAATTAACGACACTGAGTCTTTCATTTTCGAACACTGTTGTGATATGCTTACATTCAATTCATATATTACAAGATGAAACTACATTAATGGACTCACTTGTTTAGTTACCCAGAACAATCAAGATTCATTTCATGTTGGTTATCTAAGGTTCATCTAATCAAATCACAATTCTCACAATGAAGCCAGTTACAAGAACTAATCATCCAAATCATCATCGAGGAAATCAAGATCGGTGTCGTCTTCATCGGTCGCGGCACCCACTCCAGCAGGATGAGCACCTGACGTCTCCAATAGTTCAGGCAATGCTATATCTGTGGAAGTCTTCTTGGACCCTCTGTTGAATTCCTCATTCTCATTGATTTCAATCCCATAGGACTCTGCTTGCTCCGCGTTATGGTAGAGAGCCTCCTATATCCAAAATAAAGCAATTTAGTCAAATAGTTATGGCAAAGAAATGACAGAATGAAAGGGCAGGGGGTACCTCATCGTCTAGCAAAGCTGGTTGATCAATGCTCACGATCCAATTATCTAACAATCTCTCCAAAAAGACATTATCAAAAGATATTGATTCATCAGTTATTCTTTTTAGTTGCCTCTCCCGCTCCCTAAGACGCAAGTTGTAGTGGACGTAGGCAAAATCATTCAATCTTTTCTGAGCCAAACGGCTGTGCCTCGTAGCATGAGTATGATCAAATGTGCTCCAATTGGGTTTGCAACCAAAGGATGTGCACGACTGGCTTAATATGCGAACCGCAATTCGTTGCAGCTCAAGGCAGTTTATTCCATGTTGTTGCCACCATGCAGCTACAAAACACAGAAATGAAGAACAAAAACAGAACAGAGAGAACACAAATTAACATCATAGCATGTCATTAGCAGTATTAGGACAATAGCATCCCACAAAGTTTTAATGCCCAAAGGTAATTGTGATTGATGCAGCCCCAAATGCTTATCATCAATTGTGTTGTTTGTACCTGGATCCAAGTCTATTCTTGTGCTTAACGCCAGCTCAGTTCCAAAATCAGCTTTTGCATAAACAAAATCAGAAATCTGCAGTGAAGAATATCAGATCACAAAAAGTAGTCCCAAAATAAACATTAGAGATCAGAAATTTTCTGGCAGAAATGGTTAAGAAAACTCAAAAGCAGAACCAAGCACCTGTGCTGCAGCTGAAATTCTTCTTCCAGTATCTGGTTCCAGTCGAGTGATGCACTCATTTAAACCACGAATGACCTCTGGAATCTACAAATGCTAAAGAATGCAAATTCAAAAGAGAAGCATCACAAGTGCAAAAACCTAAACAAGCAGAGGGTTACTCTTACCGCCATGAAATCTGGTCGGTAGCGATATGATGGATTAAGGAAGTATGCTGCAACGTAGAGGGGATGGTGAAATACAGAATTCCAATGGTTATCTAAAACACTCCAAAATGGGCCATACTTTTGTTCACTGTCAGCATGGACAGCTTTCATTGCAAGCTTAGCACTGTATATGCCGTTATAGATTGATGGCATGGACAAGGTACAGTTACTCCCAACTACTGTAAGCATTTGGACGACTGGATCCACAGACTTATTCACATAATGTGTCTTCTTCCAAAATGTTGAGTTAAAGATGATTTTTTCAACTTCCTTTCCCTCGTCTGATTTGGCTAATTGGGAAGACATCCACCTACTAGAGTGGAACATCCTTTTGAGAGCAGACCGATGGTCTTGCAGGCATCGCAAAGTAAGAAAACTAGTTAAAAACCTTGTAATAGCTGGTTTAAGAATTTCTTTACCAGCTGTAAATTCCTTTTTCATAAGATTTAGCAACCAAATGTGGTTGTAAATGAACCTGGTAATCTTCTGGCCTTTTTCAAGGCATTCTTTGACCCATTTTATCTCTGTAAAATCCTCCAGAATTTGATCAATGCAATAAGCAGCACAAGGCGTCCAGAATAGACTTCTTCTCTTCTCCTCTAGCAGCTTCCCAGCAGCTTTATAGCATGCAGTGTTTTCTGTAATTACCTGTAAAATAGTTAGAATTATCACGATGCATGAATCACATATGCCCAGCAAAATGGCAATCCTAATCGGGAAGTGTAGTTTCCTGCTGTATGTAGAATTATCAATAAAAAGAAATAGCTGAAACAAAATAGTTTGGTACCTGCACCACATTCCTCTCGCCTACCTCCTCTACAACTTTGTCTATTAACTTGAAAAGACATGTTGCATCCTTTACCACATCAGAAGCATCAACAGAAGATATAAAGTATGTTCCTCTCGGGCAAGATACCAGGAAATTGATTATTGTTTTTCCCTGCACATCCCTCCAGCTATCTGCCAAAATACTGCAACCAGTTGTAGCCCAAGAAGCTTTAATTTCTACAAAATATTCTTTGGTAGTTTGAACTTCATCCTGGAGTGACCGACCTGAAATTAATCTGCTTGTAGGGCTCTTAAATCCATGTCCATATTGACTAACTAAATCCAGCATCTTGTGGAAGTACGGAGAGTCTGCTGCATTGAAAGGTATTGCAGCATAGTAAAAAAATCTGCAGATTGCAGAAAGAACTTCTTTACGACTTCTTCTAATGGATCTTCTTTTTTGTTTTAATAGCTTGTAGGAAAGTGGGAAACGAATTTTTTGCGTGTTTGAAAGCACAGAATCCAAGGCAATCTGTTTCAACTGCATTTCTGCACCCCTTGCACCATTTCCTGGTGATCTCCCCCTGGATCTTTTGCGTATGGTTTTACTGGTAGAAACATCATGATCATCAACTGTACGTATTGATTTGATCATGTCGTTTGGATGCTCATTCTCATCCTCATTTTCTGGATGCATATAGAGGGCTGCAACTTCCTTGGTCTCAGGCCTTCGTCTCCTTCCAGTACGATGCCATTTCATGTTCTCTTTCATCTTAAGATACACTTCCTCTGGAGCCATCTTGCAGGATGCAACTTCCCCAGGAATTCTAGCTAAATGTTGTTTAAATCGGTTTATTCCACCACTAACTATTTTTTCACAATAATTGCATTTTACCTTCTTTTTCTTCTCATCTTGAGCAACACCATGTTCCCATCCAGGATCTATATATCCTAATGACCTAAGAGGCGTTATACTTGTAACTAAATTTCTGGCAATTCTAGCTTCCCTTCCCTTCTGCTTATAGTCAAGTTCTTCCTCCTCTTCATCATCATGATTTGAGTGCAGATCAAAAGATTGCTCTTCATCTTCTAAGTGTCGTTTTCTGTTAGATCTATATCCTTCAAGATTTTCTTTCATTTTCATGAAGACTTCTTCTGGAGCCTTTTTACAGTATGTAACTTCGCCAGATATTCTAGCCAAGTGTTGCTTCAATCTATATATTCCTCCACTAACTATCTTTCCACAATAATTGCACTTCACTTTTTTCCTTTTCTCATCTTGAGCAACACCATGTTCCCAGCCAGGGTCAGTGAACCCTGTTGATCGAAAGGGAGCAACTTCTTCAACCATTTTTGGCACACCTGCTTCAGCCCTTCTCACTGTTTTATCTGGGGAAAAACTCAAAATGGGTTAATCCTAATACCAATGTACTTGCAAAAAAATGTTGGTTGTTTAGAATTTTAAAGAGTCCCCATATAAACTTTTGCAGCAAGTCAGCACAAAAGTCAAATCTGGTTTTTTCACATGTTACCGCAAGAGTAGAAAGGACTGGAATGGAGTTTTGACTGAAATAATAAAGCATTTTCTTGTTAAAACAACAATCCAGATTTGTAGAAGTTCCATGACAAATTCTGATAATATAGTACATTACAATGAAACATATTAAAAGACTTCTTTTGACACACCATAATATGGAATGTTTCTAAATGGTTTGTTATTTTAACACCAAACAATGAACAGCAATAAGTAACTTTTGCTCTTGTTCACTATTTGTAGCAAAAGGTAATATTACCTATCAGATACATGTTAATGGGCTGCAATTTATCGGCAATGCAAATAGCATTTTTAAACATCCAAGAGACTGAAAAATTAAAAAATCAATTTATTGATGCTCTTCAGTAACAGATGCAGAACCAACTCCTGACAATGGAAACGTCATCGGCAGAACTTTCTCCTGTATTCATCAGAAAATAGAGAATTGTGGGATCTGTAAACATGTTTCCATAACAGACCATTCTAAAAAAGTGGACTAGATAACAATCATATGCAACCCAAATGCTTAAAACAGTAGGATTATGATACATTGTAATTGCTAATAACCGTCAATTGTCCAGAGATTACAGTAGACTCATTCTCAAATCAAAGCACTTTAGTGAAGCTGGAAACTCTCCCTCAGACCACTTTTAACTGATAAGTCAAGAGGAAAAGGAACATTAGACTGAACCAAAAAGATAAGCGACTACTAATTGAGAGAGAAGGAGCAGGGGATGAAAAACAGAAGGCAGGAGGTGCAAAGAACTGAAAGATCTAAATGTTGAATAGCATGACTATTAACATCATGCAGATGGATGACAATTCAAGGTAATTAAGAAAGTCAAAGCATCGGGCCAATTAATTCGATGCCTTCACTGTGTCATGCACAATTCAAATATAATCATCGTAACTCATGCAAACAAAGATCAAGAATGAAAGAAATAAAGAAAGATGAAGAAAATTTAATTGTCTCCTCAACTAAGCTTGATTGTTACATAAGCGAATTTTGCAACTACCAAATAAATACTTGCAAATAATAGAAACTCCGATAATTTTACCAGTCTGCAGCAGGGATTATATGTGATTGCAAGATCAACCCAAAGAATCATTTTTGCAACCTAAGAAGCAGAATGCATCAGCATAATTGGTAATGAGAACAACCTAACCTTCTCTAAAAGCATCTGCATTTTTTTCACAAATCTTAAACACAATATTAGAAATCAAGATTGTGAGTCAATAGTCAATGATCACAATGCTCTCCTGGACAGCAAAAGACAGCCCTGGTTACAAAAGCATCCAATTGGGAGAAAAACAATGCAATGATGAGAAAAACACTCATCGAGAATGAAGATAAGGCTAACTACCAGGGACGAAATATATGTTTGTTTAATTATCTTGTGTTGGTGAAAATAGTAAATAATTGGTTGCCGGGATGTGTTCTCGCTGCTTAAATGTCTTACTGATAAGGATAACTACAAGTAAGACCTTGCAATCAGTAATTAAATCTATAGGTTAGTCGATATTCTGCTAAACTGAAATTGAGAACTACAATTCAATTCAAGGAAGTCATCTTCATCTTTAATCTCTAGAATATGCGGAGCAGGGTTTGATGTTTGGACTCTGCACTTCTAACCTCATAAACTAATATATCATAATCATATATTAACACATGCAACAGGGTGTTCCTACCATTATAAGCAATCTACTGCACCAAAAATGGGGTACAATTTCAAATGCGCTATGGCTCACCTTATCCAAAAGCTTAATTTCTACCAGAATTTTTTTCCTTTTATTAACTGGCCTGATGTTCACGGATCAAACTCTCTTGATATAAACCCCTATTACCAAATATGATGTTCATTTTCAAATAACCGTGAACACTACGTGCAAAGTCAACTTTTACCAACTGCAGGTTCACTCTTTTTATGAAACCATCATTCAGAATTTCATTTCAAGAATCTTCCCGGTGTCGAACGTTCCAAGCTTAAAGAAGATGCTAGAATCAGCTAGAATCACTCCAGCACTCAATGAACCTACTTTCCATGTAGCAAATTCACCATGAAAACTTTAAAATTTGGAATGACCATTACTCTTAGAATTCAGATAAGGAAACAGCAAATCACTGATATAACTGAGCTGCACTACACCTAATTCCACTTACATGCCACAGCAATTGTCCATTTTTGCTGCCAAAAGCAGCATCATTTCTTTCCACAATGGAAAAACAAAAGAGATTTCGAATTTCTACAAACCTTTTCATCATCAGATTCCCAACAAAGAAGACTTACTTCGTTCCTAACCCAACATATAACGAAACAAATCCTTAAGCACCCAATCGAACAAACAAACCCTAAATAACAGAAATCATCATCCCAACGGAACATAAGAGATACGAGAAATGGGACTCGGAGGGGGAAGAGAATTAGCCTGGATCGACTCGGATTACCGGAGAGAAGAGGGGATCGAGCACCGCGGGAGGTCTGGGCGATTGCCGTCTCGCCATCTGGGGTTCGTCTCCTCGACTCGGTGGCGTCCTGTCGTCGCTCGCCCCTTTGCCCTGGCCTCGCGCGTTGACTCGGAGCCGGATATAGGGCTGAGTCCGACGCATACAGCGAACTCAGATCTGGCCGAGGATCGGTCTCTCGACTCAGCACTGCCTCGGTCCGGTTCGACAGCGAGTCACATATACATGAGCTTTGTACGTATGGTACTCCAACATGTACTTAATAATGAACGTATTTGATGAATTATTCAAGATGAAAGTATATTTCTTCAAAATGCAGTGATAAATGTTAATTAATTTACCACCAGTAAATAAATTTTATAGTATTTATTTATCTAGATATTCATGTTTTAGTAGTGATAACTATTTCAACTAGATTGTATCTCGACACACACACACACACATATATATATATATATATATATATATATATATATATATATATATATATATATATATATATATATATATTCTCTGTATTAATTAATATGGTCTAATATATAATATGGTCTAATTATATATATGCATTCTCTGTATTAATTAATCTTGATTACTGGCTTCTCGATTTTTTTAGTGTGTAATTAGACCATATTTTCCAATAAATGTATTGAATTTTATTAAGACTTCAACAATTAGTATCTAATTTTATTCCATATTATTCCATTTTAGGTTAAGAAATATATAGGAATGAGACAACTATAAAAAAGTGTTTTTTAGGTGCATTATAGTCGCGATTCTTGGGTTAGATCAAACAAAGTATAAGATTTAGGCTAGTCAAGAGACTAATGTATACATAAATATAAACATATATTATCGGAAAGGGCAAAATAGCTGTTTTTTTCCTCATATAATTGTAGAATGTATTAAGAAAACATATGAAAATGAGATTAATTAACCCCTACAAGACGCATGAAAGACCTACAAAACATCATCCCTTTCGATCTCCAATCACCCTCATCGGTGGGCGTCGCCCACGAACGGCGGCGCGTCGTTGGGACCCCCGAGATCCATCGACGACGTGGCCGATGCCGGCGGAGTGGCGTACCTGGCGGAGAATCCCCGTCTAACGCTGTCGCCGTCGGAGTCGCTGCCCAGCCCTTCGTCGAAGTTGAGGGCGTAACTGAGGGGGTCGTATCCGAACCCGCCGTGACGGGGCCGGCGGCGGAACCGCCGGACGAAGGTCTTCCATCTGGGGCCGGCCACGATCTCCGTCCACTCCCTCACTTTCATGACCACCTTCATTCCTCGCCTCCACCACCACCGCCCCGTCACGGGCCCTCCCCCGTACTCGCGCCGCTCCACCGCCTTGCCCGCCCGCGTGCCAGGCCAGGGCATCCGGAAGCAGCAACAGCCGCGCTTGGCGAACATCTCGTCCGCGGTGACCAGTGCCGTTCCTTCCGGAGCCGGAAAGCGGGCGGCCGAGTCCATCTCTGTGGGCGCCGAAGGAAGATACGTATCTCTTCCTCTCGTCTCACCCACAGCACGGTTGGGGATAGGGAAAAGGGCGATGAGATCAACGGCAGGGATGGAAACAACTGTAGAGTGAGGGAGTGAATGGACGATCGAGGAGAGAGGAGGTCGGTACGGTGTGCGAAGGCGTCACTCCGAGAATCCCGTCAGCAAACGGTTCCGACTAATTAATTAATTAACGTGTATACTAGTGATAACAAAAACAATACCCAACAAATTAAAAGGAATCGATTGTCCTAATTGCTCATGTTGCAGGCTTCGACCCGTAAACGGGCCAGGCGAACCCATTGGAAGACCAAGTTGGGGCCCAAACCCAAGTCTGGCTGGACCGGGCCCACGAATGGACATGACTCTCTCGCGTGACCGTCGGGCCGCGATCAACGAAGCATAAGAAAAAGATGTTGGAGGGGTATGGCAAAGTGTTGTTAGGAAAACATCGAGGCACCCAATGACTCTCGAGACTCGCGAAAACACCGATCGAGGCTTTCGGTCCACCAGTTGTCTCGCAAAACTTTTGCAGACCGAGGAGGTGAAGGCGTTCATGCTGGCTTGTGAACCGGCGGCCATTAAGCTCACATTAATCGGCGGCCTAACCAGATTCTTCCCTCCTTAATGCCCCTCCCTCCTTCGCCTGCCTCTTTTGGCCGCTACAAGCGGAGTGGGGAACACCCCTTTGTCTCCTTGTCCTTTTGGAGGGAATCCACGGAAAGCTAGAGATGAAGGCCGCAGCAGGCCTCTTCTTCACCCTCTTTTTGTTCCTCGTCATCGGAGAGTAGGCGGATCAAGAACTGGTATAGATGTTTTTTTCCCGACTCCTTTCTCAAGTCGTGTCATGTGATTGGTAGGTGGAGGCTCATTCTGTGTCCTTTCGGGTTTTCTCCCAGGTGAATCGGGAGGAGATGGAGGAGGCGAAGAAGAAGGCGATGGTGCTGCTGTTCTTGGTGGTCTTGTCCGGTGGGTTTTGCAGCGTGTCTGCTGCTTCCCCAGCAAGTAAGCAAGTTGTGCTGCTGCTTTTTCTCGGTGGTTTTTTCTCTCCAACATCTTTCGTTCTCCAATCTCGTCTGCTTCCTTGCTCCAGGGCTGGTTAGTGCGTTTGTCTCCAATCTCTTGTCGGCTCTGTTGCGACGGCTGTGGTCGTTGACGCCTTCTACTGGAAACGGTAGCATTCCTTACCATTCTACCGTTTCTCGTTCCCCTCTCAGCTATTCGGTAGGGTTTTTCTTTGATTGGGCGACCGTTCTGCAGCGATCTTGAACCGTTCGAGTGTGAAGTTTGAGAGCGGGTACAATGTGGAGACCGTGTTTGATGGAAGCAAACTTGGAATCGAGCCGTTCTCTGTTGGAGTCATGCCGAGCGGGGATCTCCTAGTCTTGGATTCCCTGAACAGCAACATTTACAGAGTTTCTCTGCCGTTGTCTAAATGTGGGTGTTTCGTTTCCATTCATCCTGTGATGCCTATAATCTGTTTCATTGCTGGAATGAACCATTTCTTTTATGAGGAGTTTGTGATCACATAACTTTCTATTATAGGGCTGATAATTTACTGATGTTACAATTTAGGTCATTCACTTCGGTGGTGGTCTTGGTACCTTCTCTCGTGACTTCCTTCTGTTCACCATCTACCTGTTGGTATTATCTGTGTTTCTACTGGAACTCTGATGCATGCTGTTCAAATGGGTTATATCTTAGGTGTGGTCAAGTTGATAACTGTTGCTTAGTTCTCATCCAATTTCTCATTGTGCAGTTATAAATTTATTTGTTTGTTAAACCATCAGATTTCATGAGTCTCATTTAGAATCATAAACTGGCTAGATTTGCTGAATTCATGGTTCTGATCATCTGTTGGTATTATTGTTAATTCATTGAAAAGGTTAACATAAATTGCTTTTTGTGTGAGATAGTTTTCTAGATTCTATAAGGATGTGATTAAAATTTTGCTAAAGATGAATTATTTAACTATAGCGATGCTTAAATTGAATTTGATGACCCTAAATTGGTTTATTATCATTGACCAATATAAAAAAATGATGTTGAAGCTTGATTCATTATCTTCTTTTTGTTCTTCACATTCTTTTGTTTTAGAAACTTTTTCTTTCTAAGCTTACCATGAAAGTGCTTGTTGAAAAAATTGTTCTGGTCTCTCCTATGTTCATTAATAGTTCATGGAATATTAATGTCTCTTAGTTGTCATGTCAACTTTATGTGTTGATGATTAACTGAACATTTTGAAAATAACAGACAGCAGGCCTAAGCTTGTTGCTGGTTCAGCAGAAGGATACACTGGTCATGTTGATGGGAAGCCACGGGGAGCAAGGATGAATCATCCAAAGGGACTTGCGGTGGATGATAAGGGTAACATTTATGTTGCAGACACCAAGAACAAAGCAATCAGGAAAGTCAGTGACACTGGTAAACTTGGGATCTTACGGAAAATTCACTTCGAACTGTAAATTTTTAGTGCATAATTTATGAATGTATTATGTTCTTTATTTCAATGTTCTCTTTGGATTTTTTTTTAGGATTTCAGACTCTTAATGACGTATAAATGTTATCTCGGATCTACTATTCACAAGAAAGAGATGATGGTAAATAATTTTTTTGTGGAGTTAAAATGGAAATACAAAAATGGAGAGGAACATTGGAAGTGTTATGTGATCATTGTTTTTATCCATTATATTAAAATGAAAGTATTACAATATATTTGTAAGATCAACTATGCTTTATGGGTATGGATGTGTGGCGATCAAGAAACAACATCTACAAAAAGTGATGTCACTGAAATGAGTATGGTGAGATGGAATTTGCAGTTATTAGGAATGATATAATAAACATATTTATATTCATGAAAAATAAGGGATAGTCTTTGAGTATTTGGATGATCTATCACTTAATTTGTCGAAATAAAAAAAATCATCAATAGTTATGTTTAGAAAAATAACCTAGTCATTTTGGTCCAATATTCTTGTAGTCTCTAGCTATAGTTTTGCTTGAGTTGCTTTCTCTCATCGAATAGAATTTGCTTATTTTTGTTTAGAAAATTATCAATCGAATAAAAAAAAATCATCAATAGTTATGTTTAGAAAAATAACCTAGTCACTTTGGTCCAATATTCTTGTAGTCTCTAGTTATAATTTTGCTTGAGTTGCTTTCTCTCATCGAATAGAATTTGCTTATTTGTCTACAACTTCTTTCACACATTAAAACAAAATTGTGTATTTCTCAAGTCGCAGACGTAAGTTGTACAAATATTCCTACAAATCATGTGTAATTGTGTTTGAATTTGTTTTTAGTGTACAATTATTCAAAAGCCTAAAGCTACAATCAGAATGATGGAAAGGTAGTGCATGTAGTTTTGGTGTGTATTCTGGGAGACAAATTTGCTATTTCCAATTACACTAATAATTTGTCTCAAGTGTGATGAATTTGGACAAACATAACGGTTGCATGAACAACAGATGGTTTTAGTTCTAGTTTTTTATATTTGTGACTTGTATGTAGTTTGACAGTAATGTTTATGTGGCAGAAGCTCAGATTGTTTACAGTTTACAATCCATCAGTTATGGATTGCTCTCAAGACTTAATTTATCTGTTCTGTTTGAGAATGGTAACCTTACTAATGTAGAACCATTCTCAATTTTGAGACAAGTTTAGTATTTGTCAACCAAGCCTTGAATTTGGTCTATGGGATGGCAATAGTTCTTTTAACTGTATTAATGTATTTTTGTTTACCTGGACTCTGGTTAATTTTTTCTTTTATCAGTCATATATTTCAAGATTTATGTGAAGTTTCCTTCCAGCACTTTTTATGACCTATTTTGCTTCATAAATTCATGACCTATTTGCTTTGCATGGACTGCCTCTCCTGCTTTGTCTTCTCTCTAAAATGAAATTGCATTGATATCCAACATTCAATTTTGGGGTACATCTACATAAACATTCCTGCCATGTCAACCATGCTTCTAGACATAATTATATCTCTGCTATCTCTATTTCTTATTGGAGTTAACTAAAAGCGTAAAAGGAAGCAAGAAATGAAGAACAAGAAAGGAATTACATACTAACAATGGTTTCCATGTTTGAGTAGGAGTTACAACAATAGCTGGGGGAAAGTCGAACAAAGGGGGCCACGTCGATGGGCCAAGTGAAGATGCAACATTCTCCAGTGATTTTGAGGTGGTCTACATTGGTAGTGGCTGTTCTCTTCTGGTGGTAGACAGGGGTAACAAGGCAATCCGGGAGATCCAGTTGCACTTTGATGATTGTGCTTACCAGTATGGAACTGGTTTTCCTCTAGGTAGAGTTTCAATTATTGTCATGTTCGTTTCTTCTTTTGTTAATGTTATTAGGCATCTACTCACTCAATCTAGTCATGCTACCATGTCTTTCTCTGTATAGGACATTTATACTCTTGTTTAACTAGGCCACCTATTGGTAAATCAAAATTGTCATGCAGGAATTGCAATGCTCTTTGCTGCTGGTTTCTTTGGCTACATGCTTGCAATGTTGCAGCAGCGGTGGGCAGTGGTTGTATCTTCCACTAATGTGAGTTACCGTTGACACATTCATTTTTATCAAGGACGTATGAAACACTGATTCAAATACAGGATACTGATACAAAAATACAAAACAGTAGTAGTAGTAGATATGCCAAATTTTGGAAAAAAAAAGTTTGACATGCACGATACAACGATAAAAAATATTTTGATGTTTTATTTAAAAAAGTTTGACATTTATTTATAGTCTAAGGCATCAATAATGGCCAGTAATTAACTTGCATCTGTAGCATATTATTAAAAAAAAATCATTTCTGATGACATGGTACTTCAAGATTATCAAGAAAACAAGAAACCAACAAGAAATTGTAATTAATGAAGAATTTTTTTCAAGTTCATTGGTCATAATTTGATGCTTATATGAGAACATGTACAAATAGTTTAATTTTATGTTCGTTTCTACAATTTAAAAATTACTGGTAAAGTAAAACAAAGTTTTTGGTAAAAAAAAATCATGAGGCATCCTCTTAGTGCACTAAATTTCCTGATCATTTTAATATTTATTTAAAATCAGATACTTGAAAGAAGTTTGCAATAAGCATCTATGAAATATCATTTAAGTATCTTAGCCAGCACACACATGATATGGATATGTCAAGCAATTTTCATAGTTAAGGATGATAAGCTGAAATACAAGAACAGACATCCTTGCAGTGAGAGTAGTGACATTTTTTCTTTTTGTGGAACCAGTCATATGCTTTATCCAAATTCACATTCTGTGGGCCTATCTTTATAAAAATGCTGTAGACTTAAAAGTCTGTTTGCTTCTCCAAGTTTATGCTTTTGTCTTCTTGTCTTTCATTTCCCTAATATACTTTTTCTTCTCATGCTCTAGAATCTTGGTAGAGTAAGACCACCATTTCTAAAGGGTAAAAGAATACAATTAATTCTTTTCAGGATCCAACATCTCCTACGGAAGCAAGCTATTTGTCTAGTCCGTATCAGCAGCCAATGAACTCATCACTCAGGCCACCACTAATTCCACCGGAAGCTGAATACAAGAAGCATGAAGAAGAAGAGGGCCTCTTCACCTCAGTTAAGAAGCTTGTCACAGGTGCTGGCTTATCCCTCAGTCTCATGATCAGTGGAATATTCTTGAGAAAAAGGTCACAGAGCTATCACCAGGAGCAGCAGAAGCAACAACGCAAGGCAAACTCATGGCCCGTGCAAGAAAGTTTCATCGTTCCAGACGAAGAACCACCTCCAGTAGAGGCACAAACACCAAATCAGCAGCGTAAGACCTATGCATTCATGTCAAAGAACCTGGAGAAGGTCCAGCAACTACGTAATGACAGAGCCTATTTCGATGGATGGGATGGAGAATCACAACCGCAGCAGCACTTGCAGAAACATCGACAGCTCTCTTCAAGCCCACAGACCTACTATGAGCCAACCTATGAGACAACAGACGAGGTGGTTTTTGGGGCAGTGCAGGAATCGGATAGTAAGTATGACATAGCTCCATCCTATGATCAATATGGTCCTCGGTACCGAGTCAGTTACTTGGGGCACTACAATGACTACTAGGTATGTTTTCCAATAATTTTGATGATGACGTTTGTTTCAGCACAAAGTCTACCAATTGCTAGCAAAAGATACATAGATCTGTTAAATGGATGTATTAATGGGTATTAAAAGGAAGATGAAGCACTCGCAGTCTCAATTATCATTGGAAGGGACTTAGCATATTGATTTCTGGGGTCATTGCACGTCTTAGTTCTTATTTTTGGTATTAAATTACAAGTTACTCTCTCTGTAACATCCCTGTTTAATCCTATCTCCGATATGGGGATGTTTTTGAGTTGGAGATAAATTTATTATTATTATTTAGACTAACATAAATTGGACTAAAGGTTGAGATATCTCAAATGACAACTTTTGATGTCTTTTGTATACTCGGACAGCAACTTCTAAAACCTATAAACTAGAGTTGAGGATGAGTAAACCCATACCGAGGGGTTCTGAGATCTGTCGCAGTATGTAAAGTTATGGGCAATTTATCAGAAAAAAAAATCCTTAGTATTAGGTTTTTATCAAATGATATTTCCATAATTAGTTTTTATCGATGTATTTTTTTAATTTTGATAATATCTTTGAATTGGATTAGGCATTTTCATCAAACTAATCTAAATTTTCTATGATATTATTTTTTAAAATTCTTTGACTTTAGAATGAATAAATTTAAAAATTAAAAAAAAACTTGATTAAAATTTAAAAATTAAATTAAATTTAGTCAAAAGATAATTATTATCTTTTTATAATTATATTGAAGATATTTTGTTTCAGGCTCTTCAAAAGAAAGAGGCTCATAGCGAAAAGCTAGTTACTAATTTTATTAAAAATAATAATTATTCTTTTATAATTTGATTGAAGATATTTTGATCAAAGCTCTAAGAAAGGGATGCCCCAGTAAAAAGCTCGTCAATATGAATTATTTTTCGATAAATTACCCTAAAATTATTATAAATTAACTATTTATATATCTAAAAAAAAGTCTTTTGTGTGTTTTTCTTAATTCAAACTCGACTATGGCACCTCCTTATTCTTCTTATAGGGAAATTACACAAAGGTAGAATAAAAATAACGAATTAGGTTTCTTATGGGGAAAGGCTCTCCGATTAGTCCTCGTTTCTTGATGCCGGCGGGAGGCCACCGATTCTGGCGCGAGCGACGAAAGAAGAGGTGATGGTTATCCTCCACGGTCGGTCGATTGACGATATCGTCTCTGCGTTCGCCTATAAGCCCCAACCCCACCATAAGTTCCCCTTCGGCAACGATGAAGAATCCTCTCCTCCTCCCTCCTCTCCTTCGCCACCGTCAAAAGCCTCTTCCCTGGTGAGAGTAGGAAGGGGGGATGGACAGAATACGACCCGCGGCGGTGGGGATTTCGAACCTGTGGAGGAGGGCCCAAACACTCCTCCTCTGCCGCAACCTCCGCTTCTCAAGAACAAGAGGAGGAAGAAGACGCTGGCTTCGTTGACCTCAACCTCAACCTCATCATCATCCGCCTCCCCCCCTTCTTCTTCGTCTTCTTTACCCTCCTCCTTTATTCGTACCACCGTCGGCGGCAAACCCTTGGTGGTCTCCCGCTTCTTCCCCCTCCCACCACAGGCCTCCTCGCCTGTGGTCATCGGTGTCAAAGACCCCAAGAGTCAGAAATCAAGGTCCAGCGGCAAATGCATTCCATCTCGAAGCGCCGCCAACGAAAAGAGGACCAAGAAGAAGAAGATAAATTGTATTGACGAGACTCTTGATGATGAAGAAAAAGAGGAGCGGAGTAGGCAACAGCTGGAGAAGAGCGGGAGGATGGGAAAGCAGCCGATCGCTCAATTGTCTGCCGCAGAGAAGAAATCTGACGCTTATAGAAGAGTCCCAGCCAATAGTGCCTGGGAGCCTCCAGCGTCGTGCCACCATCTTCTTCAGGAGCGGCATTCCTTCGACCCATGGAGGGTCTTGATCATATGCATGCTCCTCAATGTCACCTCTGGTAGACAGGTTCGCTTCTTTTCTTGCTTGTTGGTTTCTTTCATGTTTATAAGAGCTAATCATGTCCTTTTTACCATTTAATTGGTACATGCATAGTTGCTATGCATATTTGCTTTTTCTTGGTGTAGATTGATTTAGTTGGCAAGCAAGAACTGTTAGAATTATACATAAATTGCATGGGTGAACTTAGTTTCTTACCATGGCATGCGTTGCCATACCTGGTCAAAGCAAGATGATTCAGCAAAAAGCAGCATCTGCATCATAAGCATTCTTGCAACACACATGGGATTGGAGGCCCTTATGGAGTTTTCTTAGATGATGTGGTATAAAACTTGTAGCACTCCTGTTAGCAAGATTTTTATCAGACAGTTATCGATTATACTAGCTAAATCACAACATTATCTAGTGATTTCTGATGTTGCCTCATAAGGTTACTTTTAGGTTTCAAGTTATCTAGTATTTTCAATCTAACCCTCCTTGTTTCACTTAGTAGTTACAACGGATTACTTCGTTTTGCCTTAGTCTCAAGGGAGATTCAAGGCACATTTATTTTCTTCAGTGTGTTTTACATAATGATTTACTTGCAGCTGCCTTATTTTGGATGAATGCTATTATTTTATTGCTTTTGAGTGGCGATCAATTATTAATTTGTTGTGAACTAAGCAAGTTAAACAAATCAATGTTTCCTGACATCCTTCTTACTTGAGTAGCTTATTTATGCATATGCTGTCAAATTCTTTGATACATAGTATAAACAAACGTTGAAATGCCTGATACAAGTTGGTTGCCTGTGTGTCGTTGTTGTAGTATTCATTTAAATAATTAAATAGTTGAATGATGTTTATGCTTCTCACAATTATAGCTGTTGTCATCCTGTATCAGCACTTGCTACAGGGTGCAGATGCAATTGTGCCTTTCTTGTATCTTCTTTTTTGGTGCTACAGTTGTTGATGTGGTCATTATCACCATCACCACCATTGCTTGTATAAACAGCATCAACAAGATCATCTTTAAACTTGTCATCTAGGGACTTATTTGGAAATACCAGACTGTAGGGACACGAGTTCTTTTGCTAGGTATATGACTATGTAAGATAATTCAGATCCTACAGATGATCACTTAATGCTCTACAGAGGATGAAGCTAAATGGATTGGAAAAGATTTTTTATGAGATGGTGGGCTTCATATGCCCTTTTCATGGTTGTTGTCTACTTCATGATGGTCTGAAGACTCTGAACATGTGGAACAATAACTGGTGCTTTATGATGGATGCTCCATGTAATCCTGTTCATTTCAAGGAAACACAAGCTGGTTATTTAGATGTAACTATAAATCTAGAATGTGATCTAATAAAGAACAAAAGGGGTTTAGAGAGAGTGGTAGTTGTGTGCCTAATTCTTTGATCTGTGTGTTGGTCATTCTAAAAGTACTGATGGATGATAGTTTCAATAGTATCAAAGAATGAAGTTTTGATATGGTTACAATAATGTCCAAAATTTCGTAGCAAAAGCAATTTGAAAAAGCAGCATAAATTTCTTATGCTTATGTTAAGTAGAAAGGAACAAAATATTGGATGAAGAATTAAAAAAATAATAGTGGCTTGATGCACAAAGCTCCAGCTAATTTGGGTTTGAAAAGGGTCAATATACATAATCTTACTTTGCTAGCAATCATTATTTTTATGACTTGAGCCCTAATTAATTATATTGCAAAGGAGCAACCATAGGATAATAGTAAGGCTCACTCTAATATTGAGCAAAGAAAGTATAATAAAATAAAATAAAAATGTCAGTTTTCTCTACAAAAAGGAAAAGAAAATTCAAAAAGAGACCACAAGTAGTAAGGGAGAAAACCAAGGATCCAGCCATTCAAACATCTGCATAGTTGGAATATTGGGTTGCATATTGTGTCTATTATAAGCTTGACCATTACTAGCATATCCTGACTCACTTGATGCTCCTCACTTTCTCCCATCCATCCTGATTAAGCCATCATCTATCTAGAAGGTCATGTTGTTCGCTGGTCAATCAACAGCCAGCAAAGAAGGGTATGAGAGAGAGAGGGCATCAGCCATATTGTATTTCTTGAAAAATAACAAAGATAATGAATTGCGTTTGTCTGATTCAAGGCCTTGACTTTGTGGCCCAAAATGTTTATAGATCAACAGTTCTTGCTCATTTCTTGGAGTAACCATGGGCACAATCGGAAGGAACCTGCTGAATGTGTCAACATAGGTTGGTGCTTGATTGTAGAGTAATATGTGTAGCTGACACACCTGTTATTTGATGAAAGCGTCATTTGACAAAAAGTAAAACTTACTGAAGTTAACTAGTGCATCTGTCATAATTAACGTTGGAAGGGGGCTTCAGTTCAAGAGTGCAAGGAACATGATTCTTTACCGTGAAAGAAAGTTTAAAATTGTAGCTATTAACAGATTAAGTCACAGAAACAGTTTTATTATACATCTTTGTGCAGGTTGAAAAAGTTTTGC
Organism: Musa acuminata AAA Group; assembly: GCF_036884655.1. NCBI lineage: Eukaryota > Viridiplantae > Streptophyta > Magnoliopsida > Zingiberales > Musaceae > Musa > Musa acuminata. The sequence goes on from NC_088351.1 coordinate 9,527,373, forward strand.
CAGGCCTATTCCTACTATGTCCAGACGCAGAGGCGACAACAAAGGTCCCCGAGGAGGAGATAGAAAAGGTGATACAGACTCTGGGCCTGCAAAAGAAGAGGGCAAGGATGATCAAACACTTCTCGTGTGAGTATCTACGAAATGATTGGACTCATGTGACTCAGCTCCATGGCATTGGCAAGTGAGTGGATTTTGTTAGAACCACCTTTATTTCACACCAAATGCTTTGAGTTTGAATTGCATTTCTTTTCTGTGTATCCTGCATCATCTTGTGATAAATGGCCATCATTGTGGATGGGGACAAGTATTGTAATTGGTTGTTGATTTTGTTTGTCTACCCTTCTCAGGTATGCAGCTGATGCGTATGCAATATTTTGTGTTGGGAAGCCAGAGCAGGTCGTACCACGAGACCATAAATTACTTGACTACTGGAGTTTCGTATGCGGTAAGAGTGAAACCTGAGTAATGTCGTGTCGTACATTTGAGAGGTGATTGCTTATTTTGGTCATGCATTGTGGTAAGTAGTTATTTGAGTTCAGCGCTGAAGGTGGTCAGTGATGGAAAAACTGATACAAGTGTTTGCATGTTTGCTGCTTGGACTTTCTGTGGCCTGTGCAAGAGTGCAGGGCATCAGTGCTCTATCAGACAAACCAGAACTGCTGCTTGAACTTTTTCTTTTCTTTGTGGAAGTGAGAGGTGCGTGTGTTGTAAATTATATAGAAATGGGTCTGGTGGTTCCTCCGGTCACCTTTTTTGTACATGTTTCGGGTCATGCGGCTCATTTGGTAGTTGAAACAGACCGGAGGTAGACTGGAACATATGGCCATGGTCGCTGAGGGCAATGGCAACCTCATCTGAGAACTGGAACGGGCGTCGGACACAGAGAGACAAGATAGCGATGGGGAAGGTTTTTTTTGGGAATGGAGCAGCGTTTCATGTGCATTCTTTTTTTACTTATTATTAATTTTTGTAAATGATCAAGCAGTCTTAGTTAATTGAACATTCCAAAATTGAGCCAAAATAAGTTGTATCACTTAAATTTAACCTAACTATCAACTCAAATGTTCAGTCAATTTAATTTATAAATAAATCAATAAAAATTTCAGTTAAAATTAGGCTCAAGTCAGAATTTGATTAAAATAGATCAGATTAGTCAAACTTTATAATTGAGAACATAAATAAAAAATATTTGATTTTTGAGGGATAATTATAATTTTATGGAAACATATATTAATAATATATAATTTTTGAAGGGCAAGAGTGTCTTTTAATGGGTGAAGAAATCCTGATCCCCTCTTCTCACAGCCGTCGCTGTGTTCCATCGCACCCATGTCACGCGAAAAGCTATCACTGTCCGTTGCCACCCACGAGTGCGCCCAGACGTGCGAGTCTTCACGGGCGCCCTTCCGCCACGCATTACCTACGACCAGTGCGGTGTGCAGTCGCGAGTCGCACAACGTAGCCCGACAACGCTGTCAGTAGATCAGTAGAGTATCACGGCAGCCCATCGCACACAGCAGCCTTGCGACTATTGTGCAACGCAAGCGGCAGACATCTGGGCTGCCATCTGTGACAAGAAAGGAGATAGTCTTTAAGTTCTGCCTTTCATATAAAAGTGCAACCCCAACCCGTAAATGACCTGACACAATTCAGAACAGACATTTGCATATTAAGTAACTGATCTTGAGAAGTATCAATTAGCAGCTAAGCAGAATTAAGTCAAACATGCAAGAAATTTAAGATTAAAAAAACTGAGCGAAACGGTTAACATGCACAATCGTCGAGGCCAGGTGAAGATATTTGACTTGGTGATACAAATATAAGAAGCACGCTCGATGTCAACTAACCATCTATTTTGCTTCATTTCTAAAATTTTCCAATCCAGTATATGCTATAGAAACATAATCAAATAATAAGAACATTAAATAAAGGAGGGTAAGCATAATCATTTTCATGAACAAGTTTTGGTCAACAAATAAAGGAACATTAAATTATACGCCTCTCTTAAACTGCCATAAGTCGTCATAGCAACATGATGTGCATACAATAAGAAGAAGAAATAATCAACTATTCCGTAACTATCATTCCATATTGCTATCAATTTGGTGTCATGCTCTTGCTATGTCCAGTCATTACATGATTCAACATAAGTTTAATTAATATTAAATATATCAAACTTTTCCACGGAGATATCAAATATGGCTAATAACCATCAGCCTCCAAAATAATCTAGAAGGCACAATTATTATGCAGAGCAATTAACAACACGGACAGTTGTAACAAATCTTATAAAAGATAACACAAGGCAAGTTTATCCCTTTAACATTGTTGATATCAAAAAATCTATCCAACAGGAACTGCTTCATTCTGCCAGGAAAATTTCATTCAAATGATGAAACAACCTTCTAACCCGCATCCTGTACATAAAATGCAACATTTGCTATATTGCAAATAATAGGACTCAACTTTCATTAGTTGCATTTTTCAATTTTGTTGGAATAGTATAAAAATCCTTTCTGAATAAACAGAATATGAAGGGATTAAAACAGATTATAGCTTAAGATAAACCATAAAAAACGGAAGAAAGAGATAATCTACTAGACATGAAAAAAATGGTAATAGTTAGTAGGTCAAATCTAGTGCATTTAAACAACAGGAACGGGCAGCTTCTCTTGTTTCTTTTGTTTTTATTGCGAAGAGGCTCAGCTACATATGTGCTGGAGGAAATTAATACAGATCCGACAATTTTTTTTCAAGTGTTCTATTTCCTTGGCTCAGCTTCTTCTTAGCTTTGACTTCTATTGATTAGTCAAGTTCACTTCATATAAATAAATGGCTTATTAGGCCAATTTGGGTCATGACTATTTGTATCAAGGCACCTCTGCCCTCCCTCCTTTGTGACATGGGTGACCACTGTTTGAATCACAGAAGCAGTCCCTGTGCTACAGGGGTAGAACTGCCTATATTAACCCACTTCCCTCATTACCCCAAAAAATAAAAAGCTCACCCACTTTGGCATGAGCCTTGTGTACTGAGCAACCCCCTTTCATTTTTCTTTTGTAATAACATTATTAGTTATAGTTTGTTTGCAACTCTATAGTCTTCGGCCTCAACACCTCAAAGTTGTCGACCATAAGAATCACAAAATAAATTTAACTACAATTTGAAGTCATGAGAGTCAACAAGTGTAGAAATGAAGATATGTAAGTGAGAATGGCATGACTGTTATCTTTTAGGGTTGGTCCCTATCCATAATGTTGAAGTACATCAGGTGCATATGATATATTTTCACAGTATCCTTCTGTATCAGTCTATGCCAGTTGTTGCAGATAGAGATAGTCATTTAATGCAGAGACAAAACATAGGAGGTAATCTGCCATCAAAATTCTGTCATAAATTTTATAGAAACATGGACTACTTCATACTAGTATATAATCTGGCAAGAAGAGGCACAAACAGCTGTCATCTAGCCTAGGAAATGATTAGGCACACTGGGTTTTAACAACACGAGATGACATTCATGATTTTCATTCTTAAAATATAAAAATCTACATGAAGATCAGGTAGCACCAGATTCGAAGGGGCAAAAAGCCAATTTGAATCAATACATAGATTACATAACAACCTAGAGAAACACGGTCACCAAGCAACAAGAAGAAATTTCCAGTACATACTAAATAATAGAGAAACAGTTGCCTGGGATGAAAACCGATAGAAGAGGAGAACTGAAGTTGTATGCATAGAGCATGATAAAATTAAAACTATAAAGAAAAAATGACAACCGCTGATCTCACCAGTAGCAATGTGCTGAAGAAACTTACCTTCAAATTCTTGACATAGCTCTAGTGCAATAGCTCTGGTACCTTCAGCACTTTGCACCATTTGTTCTCCAAGCCTAAACAAACATCATGAACAATCTGAGACTTGTAATCTGCAAGAATTAAGTCAGACTACTAGATGTGAACAACATACATGGAAACTGTATCCAGTATCGACACATGCAATTAATAAACCTGCATGGATTAATTTGTAGCCGAGAATAATGAATCAGAAGAATCTCTCACTAAATATATAACTAATTACATGATGTAACACCCCAATTAGTACCACATTGGAAGTAGACAAGATTAAGATTGTCTTATAAAGATCTGATGGGGGTGTTACTATCATCTTTACCTTGAGTATTTTGGCCACTAGTTTAGATCAAACAAAGTTGAAAGGTCAGTTATCCCATCAGGCCAGGTTATAACAATTAGTATCCAAGCCGACTTAGTATGAGCCACGGTGAAAGGGCTAGAGTAGAAAAGGACTACCCGTTGATGGAGTTAGAAGACTCGTCATGATGTAGAATCACCAATAGGCTACGACGCCTCATACGCATCATACTAAGGTTTGATCTGGGCTATGTTGGGCCTTGACGAGAATGTCAAGCTCTTAAGTGGGGGAGTTTTTAACACCCCAATTAGTCCCACATCGGATGTGGGTAAGATTAAGATTAATTTATAAGAGTTTGATGGGGGTATTATTATTAACTTCAGCTTAAGCATTTTGTTCAGTGATTTGGGCCAAACGAAGTTGATAAACCGATTGGCAAGGGTATCAACTAATACTACTTTGCCAAGCTTATTTTCTGGAGCTCTAGTAAGTATAGTTTTAAGACTTTCAGTCTCAGCTCTCCAAGCAGTTTCAAGCAAACTTTCGGATCCAACAGATCCAGTTTATGCTGAGGCAATAGAAATAGATTGCCAAATCAGGGCAACCCATGGAATATCAGCAGCACTCTGTGGCCCCTGATTCAAAAGAAGAGCTTGAACTGCTGCAAGACTTTCTGGTATCCAGAAGGACAATATACAGATCAAAGACATATATCAGGAAAAAGAACAGCCAAATAAAAGTCCAACAATTGAGCTTTGCATACAAATTGATGACACAGAAAAGAGACAGCTATGAGGTAAGCAGTACAAACCTTCTGCATCAAATTCCTTAGCCTGTCTAACAGCTCAGGAAGAAGAAATATCTAGTGCCTGAGCAGCTGGCACTATAACTAGCAATATTGCATCAGTATGTGCACCGTAATCACTGTCCTTAAACAAATAATATTATATAACCCCATTGCCTAAAAAAAAAAAAAAAAAATTAGCACTGCCAATGAATGTTTTCCGATGCAATTATACAAATAGCTATTATCATAGAATTATCCATAGACTTTTAGTCTAAGACTGGTAAATCAATCAATTTCAAAGAAGGTCCTGGTGGAATAAAAAGCAGATCAGCTGTGTGTATAACTTAGGCATACAGTAGAAAAAACAATGAGTATCAGTGTATAATAAAGATGAATCATTTTTAAAATACAATAAGAATTTTTTTATGCAAGGAGTGCAAGTTGTCATAGTCATACAAGATAATTGTTTTTAAACACACTTTTTTTGAGCCAAGACCACAAGTAAAGAATTAAAATTATGAAAACACGCAATATATTGTTTAAAATGTAAACTCTTTGTAGCATCCTAGTTTAATCTCACAAAATAAATGAAGAGAGAATTCTGTTGGTATATAGGGCTAGATGGGTCTATTACAATTTATTGGGAGTAAGCATTTTGACCCGTGAAATAGACTCAGCAAATTCATATAACCCTATTCACTAACAAGGTTGTGAAAAGTGGCCATATAACAGCGAAAGGCAGAACCGTTTTATAGTGGTAACCTTTATTCTTCAACAGAGATCAAAATAAATAATTATTTAGAACATGTCATTCCTCAATTCTATCTCAACCTTAACTCCAACTAAATTACAGTTTATCTTAAATTACAAAATACTAAGTGTTGCTTCTGGTACAAGAAAAAGTCAATATCATATAGGTGCAGCTAAATTTTCTTCTGTAGGTTAGGATGACAAAGACAATAGAAAAGGTACAGAAATCGCTAACCTGTACCCGTCCAGGGTTTCATATAGATCACATCTGCACGGCTCTTTACTGAACTATGAGCTTCTGTGCCCTTGCTTAGCTTCTCCTGAAGAGAGTATATAAGAACACCTTAGAACAAACACAAAAAAAGTGTCAAAAGACTGTCAACACCCATCATCTACAATGTACATAGAAAGGGCCATGAAGGAAGCAAAATGTCACCAAAATAGGTGATATATAAATGAAGAAGCTCCTCCTTAAGTTGTAATATCATTTAAGAGTTCTTACTTGCAGAAACCTGTTGGGATTTGTCATCTATTTGCAGGATGATTGATTTACTGCTCAGAGAGCCATCTCTTTGCAAATCAACACTGATAGAGCCATCTCAAGAGAGCGAGTGAAACCATTTTCTCCAGTTGATTTCAGCAAACAATTAATGCCTCTCGACTCAACAGAAAGGTGCAGGTCGCAAATGATGAAACATGAACAGACTAGAAGTACAATTCCAAGTTCACCATACCAATGCGGAATGTCCGATCAAGCTGTTCTACATTGCTGATTTATCAGCACCCTGAAGACACGTTATATAATCAAAGATAACAGCACATAGAGAAACCACAAATGAAATCGTGAAACAAGAAGTTAGGTTTGAAAAATCAAGAACAATGTTATCCGTATTCTTGGTGGACTAAACTACTTGTAGGGGTTTCAAGAAGGGACTTAACTGCTTAGAGAGGCAAGAAGGGCATCAATTAGGGTTTTAAGATACTAAACTGCTTAGCTAGGTTCAAGAAGGGGATCAGTTACGGTTTGAAGGACTAAACAGCCTAGAGAGGATTCAAGAAGGGGATCACCAAGCGTTTGAAGGGACTTGACTGCCTATAGGGGGTTCAAGAAGGTAATCAATTATGGTTTGAAGGGACTTAACTGCTTGGAGAGGGTTCAAGAAGGGGATCAATTGGGGTTTGAAGGGACTTACAACGTTGCCGAGAACGACGACGTTGAGGAAGGTGGAAATCCGCCGCTTGTACGATCTTTCATCGAAGTCCTCGTCCGCGAGGAGGGCGGCGACTTGTGGTCTGCGCGAGCTAACTCAACTCCTCCATGGCCGCCATCGACGTCGAGAAATGCAAGATTCGGGATCCGACGACAGTGGAAAGAACCGACCTTCGACTACGAGGTTCACGGAGAATTGTCCGTTTTGAACGACCTTTCATAATTATGGTCGATATAAGGGATTTATAATGTTTTTATTTTTAATTAATCAAACTAAATATTCTTATCAATATTCTATTAAAATTGACGGTTAACAACACTCGTTATAATATCATTTTGATAAATCAATATTTTATCATTATTAATATGAGCATGAAAGCTCATGATAAATTATTCGTTTTAAGTAAATTCCTAAAGTTTTATCTTTTTGAGAACGACGACCAATAAGAATAATTCTTCGATCAATAATTAACTTATTAGAATGATATTAGAATGAGAATGACTCTCCTATTGGAGGGTAATATTAAACACATATTAGTTGTTGAGGAATAGAGGTTCAAGAGCTTATAAACTTTTACCGTCGCTTGTCTAAAGCGAACAATTCTTCGTGAGTCTTCGTGCTCACACCAAAAACTAGAAAAAGAGAGAGAGAGATATACGCAGGACGAAATGAGCGAAGGTTAATCAACCTGTCAAGAGAGGTGTGTAACGAGAAGAAACACCTAGTTTAGAGACATGATGTATGCTCATTATATTTTGAAGATTTGAGAACTCCACTCATTATATATATATATATATGTATATATTTATATATATATGTATGTATATACATATATATATATACATACATATATATATATACATATATATATATATATAATAATATTAAATTTTAGTATGGTGTATATATTCATCCAAATATAATGATTCTGCATGTATACCTATGCCAACACTAGTGAAAAACTAGTTCAGATCGGCCTCTTCTAATTATTTTTAATATTAGTTTATTCAAGTTGAAAGAGTGTATCTTAATATGTCCAATACTTAAAATATCTTAGTATAAGCATCGCACAGTATGCTTTTAAATTACATTATAATAAAATAGAGTTTCAACTTATTTTTGATTTATAAAGATTAACTAAGAATGCCATCTACATATATATGTTTTAGTCTTGGTTATAAATATATGCGCCATACCTAGGCTTAGAAGAACAAATATAAAAATGAAGGAATTTAGAGGGATATATCTATAAATATATAATTTTGCTCATATATTCCTTTGATCATAAGTTATCGTTGCAATTTTACTTAATACTATGAATTCCGTGGTATATTTTTTAATTATTAGAAGTCAAACTCAAAAGTGCCTTTTTAATATTCATATATCGGACTAATATGACAAAAGAGAGACTGTTTATATATATATATATATATATATATATATATATATATATATATATATATATAAAATAGTAGAAACATCCCATAATATTAATTTCTCAGCGCTCTAATAGCTTATACGTATTATTCCATTACATTAAAAATCCTTCTAGCAATTCATATATCGTGTTTTTATGTGAATAATAAGAATTCGAGTGTTTCGTGAAAAAGTCGGTAATAACCCGGAAAGACTAATACAAAATAAAGCTAAAGATAAGGGTATAATAGTAAAAACGCCACGGTAGCCTCCGACTCGTTAACAGTCAATTGGGTAAGAAAACGGACTGAAAGGAGAGGGTAAAAAAGAGCGAGCTAACAAAACCACTTCCGCCTCCCCTTTTCCTTTCCTTTCCCTTCCGCCGCTCCTCTCAACCGCCAACCACCAACCCCCATCCCTCCTCTCCGCCCATGGCGGATGACGCCCAGGTATGCAAGAACGGAAGGGAGAAGATAACTCGTCTCCCTTCTTTTCTCATCGCTCGCTCTTTCTGGCAGTTTCTTCTTCTGATGATGATGTTGTTTCTGTTGGTGGAATCTGTCGGTGATCCTTTCATCGTCGCCGATGGTCTGTGTGTTCTGGTGCCTGGCATCGGAATCAGAGAATGGTTGCGCTGAAGAGGGCGTACGCCGACGTTATATTGAACACGGCGAAGGAGTCGGCGGCGCGGATTTTGGCGGCGGACCGCCGGGTCCTCCAGTCGCAGCATAGCTTGTCCCTCGCCAAGGAAGAGTCCCTTGCCATGCTTCTCCGCCTTAAGTCGATCATGGACGCCAAGGTGATCGCTTTCGCTTAGTTTGTTTAGTACTTGCACTTGTCCAACTCTGATCCTTGGTTTTCTATAGTTCCTTGCTTGAACAAAAGGTTGGATTTTTTTTTGTTTTTGGTTGCGATCTCCCAAAACCGGGTTTGATGCATTCTTGTTTGGTGAAATGAGTCTCCTATATTTTTGTGTCATAAGGATGTGCTCCGAAAGTGTATCTTCTTAGAGAGGATGTCATGGGAAACTGATGTTCTTGCTGTCTGATGTAATTGTTCTTTAGATACAAGTGCATGATTCAATTGAATTGCCCACGTCTTGATTAATATCATGGCAGGACTCGTTTTGGATTTGAATTTTGTTCAACCCACCTTTGTCCTGGACAGAGATGATATCTCAAAAAGCTATTCTGCTATTGTTTGTGACTTCAAATTTGTACGCATGATTTATTTAATTACCTCTAGTTCATTCTCAATTTCTTTTCATGATTGGTCGTTTCAATTATAGTTAAGTGGAGACTGATAAAGATTATAATGGTGGTAAGTACAATATGATGTGGTGAGAAAGATTGAGTATACCCCTTTTTAGTATACTTGGGAAGACATTTTTGGGCACCTTTTTAGTTGCTGTACACATTTCAAAGACAAGTTTTGAGACGTTTTCAGTTGTTATACATGAAAGATTGAGTATACTCCTTTTGTTTGAGGCAAGAATAAGCATTTGATATAGTACACATGTCACTATTTCATTAATTTGTTGTTTCAAAGAATGTTATTCCACATTTAGTTCCTCAAGTTACCCATTCTTGCCAATGAAGATACTACAGCTTTTCAGATTTCCAGTCAATTGTTACAATTAAGCTTGTGTCTTTACTAATGACATTGGGTTTCAACTTTTGATTTTATTGATTTAAGATTATGGTATATTCTGACTTTTGTTGTAGCATCATACAGACTAGTGAATTATTATAATTCTTTGAAGCTCGAGCACAACTGACTAGTTCCTTTGTCTTTCAATACACACCTCATCATACGCCACACATTAGGGCTTCTGTAGCATTTTCAAAGGATCTTTATCACGTACATTGTATGCATATGCTATATAACAAAATTGATTGGAAAAACTGTTTGTCTCAACTTGACTTTTAAACTTTGGTGTCTGTGGAAGAAAATTGATTTAACAGTTCCATTTGGCAGAAAATGATCATCACATACTCTCGTCTTTAGTGTTTGGAATGTGTATTATGCGTATATTCAAATAATTAAGTTTCTATTTCAATACGGAACAGAAAAAGACAATATATAGGATGGGTGGAAGGAGCCTTTCCCTTGGCTTGATGTCTCTTATCTCTTTAGCGTTTGGAATGTGCTTTTTACTCACCTTTCAGTACTTATTTATGAAACATTGTACTAGTTCTCTCTTCACTAGCAATCTGAAATCAACCAAAACAATATTTTTCTCATCTTTCTTACATTTTTAAAGAATATAATTTAATGGTAGATGCAATGATGAGGTGAAGGAGAATTTTTTTGTAGGAAGATTCATACCTAAAACTCTTTGGGACCAGACTGGAAATTGAAGAAATATATAGTTACTTGATTTCTCATGCAGAGATTTTTTTTTTTTTTGCTTCTTGGCTACTTATCTTATTCCACAGTTTATGAATATAAGCTGTTCATGTCCTTGCTATGAAATTTATGTATTATTTCTCCAACTAGAACCCATCTTTAGCTTCCCTCCTTATGTTTATAGTTCAATCAGGTGTCTCCTTGCATGATGTTGTGATCTTATTCATTTCAGACTCTTCATAATATACAGTTATGCATGCTCTTCTTTGATGGCACTATTTTTCGATTTGGTCTCCTTCAGTCTATTCTATAATTTTTCATTTCTTTTACTAGGCTTAAAATGTGTCTTTACAGATTAAAGATGCAGAAAATGTGAACTTATCACAAGCAAGAAGGATCCAAGAGCTTGAAGTTCAGCTAAGTGAAGCAAAGGAGACAATCCATCATCTTAATTCTGTATTGACAAAAGTTAGTTCTGAAGTAGAGAGTGAGAAGAGTTATCAAATCGAGTCCTTAGAGGAACAAAGAACACATGGCTGTGTCATTGTTAATAGAGATGACTGTCAAGAAGGCAGACATACTTCAGTTTCGGCACCCTGTTCTCAGGTTGGAGCAATATGTTCTCCAAATTCCGACTTTAATGTTACCACGTCAAATCAGAGAACTGCAGACAAACATCACTTCTTTGCCAAATATACAGCACAAAATGAACCCTCAAAAGAAATGGTTGCATCCGATGATTCTGCTGGTAGCCCTGATTTAGTGTCCATAATTTTGAGAAACAAGGAGTTGGATCTTTACCGAAATGGTTGTACCCAAAGAGTACGTGCATTCGAACAAAATCTATTGACTGAGAGAGAGCCATGTGCACAAATGCATGACCAATTCTTTAATGCAAAGCGGGAAGCTGTGACATGTGATGATGATACAGTTGAAAGGCACAGAATTCGAGATCTTGCCCTGTCGGGGAGGCTAGTAGTACCGGTTCTGGAGCCCCTTGAGTCTGAAGAAGTGGGTCAACAGGGAAATATGTGTGAAAATGATCACACAGCTAATATCTCCTGCCAGCATCCTTCAGAAAAACCAGGAGTTAGAAAACCTGTTACGAGCAGTGGCGCTTACCATGAAATACAAGATCATGAGCAGTTAGATATTAGTGATTCTAAGGTTGCTGGTCAAAATAACATGCCTAGATCTTGTGAAAAGGAGAGGCATGATGGTGAGGGTGCTTTTTCTTGTTTGGTTGAGGCTTCTAGAGGAGATCACAGAACATCAAAAGATGGAAACATGAAGTTGAATAAGTTGTCCGATCATGTAATTTCAGGTATTTTGAATACCAGTAGAGTAATGACTAGACGAACTATGAAACTATGTGGTGTCAATGGAGCAAATGGTTGTGGTGGATCCACTACATCTGTCAGTATAAATTCTAGTCAAGAAAATATTAAAAAAGAACTAGTTACAATGAGCACATTTGACATGAAAGATAGTTCTCTTTTGGTTGCTGATGTTAAGAATGATACCATTGACACACAGCTGGAGAAAGAATCAATGTTAAAAACACTAGATCATAAAATGGCAAAAAAAATAAATACTTCTGATTTAAAAGACAATCATGAAAGGATTGGGGTTCCATTGACTAGTTATGATTCCAAAGATGAACGATCATGTGGATTAAGCGGACTCCCTCCTGAAGTTGGAAAGGACAGAATTGTAAAGTATACTTTTAGGAGGACCAGAAAGAGGAGATCTCCAGATAGCAACAATGATGATGTGTTTTTGGAGAAAATTAATATGCCAAAGAAGAAAGCACGCAAAGAAAATGCCTCTCTGGAGCCTCCGAAACCGAACTTAGTAAAGGATTCAACCAGAGACAGCAGGAAGATAGCTCAGGTTGCTCGCCAGGTTTGTAAACTGATCTGATTATAATCACATTAAATAGTATAATTATGGATTAAGCAAAAACTTAGGTGTTGAGATCCAATTTAAAATGAGCTTTTTGTGATAACTGGCTTATATGACATCATGAATACCTGATAAGTTATTTAATTTGTAAGGATAGAGAACATTAAATTTCAATTGTTTTAAGATAACTTAGATGTTAACCATTTTCTCAAAATTTTAGCAGAATGGGGTATTGTATTGATATTTGAAAATAATATATTGACTAAAGAAAATATGATGATGACAATTTTTTTTTTCTTGAACATACTAGGACGGACTTAAGGAAGGTCTGTATAAGTTAGTTTCAGGGTATTGTAGCTTGTTTCTTGTTCGTATTTGGTGGGATATGATGATCCCTTGTGCTACAACTTAAGGATGTATGATGCCAACCTGTTTATTGTAGGTCCTTTACCTTCTTGCTATAAGCATATGATTAATAGTTTATAGTGACTCCAGCCTAAATTTAAGATTTTTAAAAATAACCAAACTTGTTGTTTTTAAGGTTGGATATGAAGAGAATATCCTAGTGAATCTATAATTTCATCAACTAAACATATGTTTAATTGTACTTCTTTTTTTGATAGCAGACATTACAATTGTTTTGTACTGATAGTTTCCTTCGTGGATCTTTCTCATCACACAGTTTCATGACCCAGTTGTTTGTCTCATAACAAGTAATTGAGATATTTATACATCGTTACAAATTTTTTTATGCCATGCCTGTATTACTCTCATGCAATACTGTTACTTGAAAAATTCATGTTCCCTTTTTTGTGGGGAGGGAAAGATCTTGTTTGACATAAAGCCTCTTCTCTTGAATGAGTAGGACCACTGATTTCCCTAGGAAATTTTCAACTTGGACCTGTACTTTGTTAATCTTATTTGATGTCACTAATGTATTAGATGGATGTTGATGTGAAACATCTTTTAGCAGGACCTTACTGTAGTGAAATGTTTACTCTGCTTTACTGCAAACAAAATTGTTGAATCTTATTTTCAAGCCAAGTAGCAGTTTACTATTTCAAAAAATCAAGGACAAATGTGACTGTGGTATATTGAAACATTCAGTTAGTTCATCAGAGGGAAGTGACTGTCATATCTTGCCCAAGGTTTCCATCAGGTTGGATGCAAATAACAATCAACTTGATCAGAGTAGGTTTGACCAGGATAAACATATTTAAATCAACATATGCTTATGTTGGACACAATTATAATCCTGATAGATCTCGGATTGAATTCTAAATAGTGAAATGAAAAAAAATTAAACCAATTTGCGTTACTCTAGAATCAAATTAGAATTACACTACATTTTGTTTTTTTTGGGGAAGATGGTCTACATTTTATTATTGAACCACCAGGAGAAAATTGGTGAAGAAATATTCTGGAGAAGGTATTTGTTAGGAGAGAAAAACAGAAAACACAGAATTAGATTGCATATATCTTGATGCGGACTAAGAAACGACTGTCTTCTAAGAAGCATCAAGTAAAACTATCGTTGTTGGTCAGGTTGGCTGCAAATCTCGGACTTCTTTGATCTTGCAATTGGAACCCATAGGAAACTGAATTGAACATTGTATGTATATTCATGTTCCAGTCTGGAACGCCTTATGAAGTTGCTAGATAATTAAAACAATAGCTCCTTCTGCTAGCTGTTATTTGAGGCACATCTAAAGAAGCTTTACAAAAAGGGTACATAAGGACCTCAGAGGCTAAGCATACTTGAAAAACACAACAAAAAATCTTCTTATTTTTCTGTATGAAAGCAAAACCTCCTGGTTGTCTTTAGTGTGTAAACGAAGGCTAAATCTTAATTCTTGTCAATGAACAGATTCATTGCTGACAAGAAGATTCTTGTTTACCCGTTCCTTTTTGAGACAGTAGATTGTATAATTGCCACCAACTATGGCTTGTAACCCAGGCCATCCAACTACTTCTGACTGTATCCACTATTCTTACAGGTATATCAGCTTAAAATCATGACCCATGGTGATTTTGTAATGTAACTGCAACTTGTTATATATGCTACTTGATTTTTTGTGGGCCAATTTGACACGACACCCTACCTTGTAAATACCAAAACAACAAAAAAACTTCATGTTTTGGGCAATTCCTCACATAAATGGATATCCAAAGGTCATATCTTCGGCTTGGAGGGCACTTTAGAAGGCTTCTGTTACACTCAATATGACTAGCTGAAAATCTGTGATGAGAACTACTTCTATTTGAATAACAGCCATTAGTACAAAATACTGGAATTTTTTGAAGGATAAAAATGTGATGATTAACACAATTTTGATTAAAAGAAAGGAGGAACTTCCTGTAAATAACGTAATGATACCAATACTTGTTTGACATGGGAAGAGACTAGCTCAATGTATATGTTTATCGATTAGTTAATATATTTTCTTGTAGTTCACACATGCTTGATAAAATACAAGGTAATAAAAAATAGACTATTTAAACCTTGGAAGCTGCACCTATATGCTGATGAGTTCCCTTGCATGGTAACTTAGTTG
>NC_088351.1:9547500-9577500 GCF_036884655.1 Musa acuminata AAA Group
CTCAAGTGGCTAAGGTCACAGATAGGATTGGTAAGCCAAGAGCCAGCTCTCTTTGCGACCTCCATAAAGGAGAACTTGCTCTTTGGCAAGGAAGAAGCAACCGTGGAGGAGGTGGTGGCAGCTGCAACGGCGTCGAATGCCCACAACTTCATCTCTCAGCTGCCTCAGGGTTATGACACACAGGTTATATTGTCTTCTAACACTATATTTCCAAGCATTTGAGTGCAGCTATAGATTAGATTGCATGACTATTCTTGCATCTTGCTTTCCCTTTACTTGGACCATTAAGCTGTCGGCATACTGGGCTGGCTTCCTATTTGAGCAGTAGTTCATAAAGCATGCGGGGACAGTGCATGACAAGATTCCGACATTGGGAGCCTTGTATTGGCCAAGACCATGACATGATTGCATTCCTGGAAACCCACCCATTTATGGTTAATGATTAGCTGGGTGGATGAAATTTCATCTGGCCACCACACGGCAAAGTTTCTGGGATTTTTTTTGGTATTTCATTGTTGATGCTTTCCACCAAATGAAGCCACAACTTTATGCTCATAACAATGATATACGATTGACACATGGCTTGTCTTAGCTAATTTCTAATAGCTTTTGTTACGTCGCCAACAAGATTATGTAATAACAATAATTAAGATAGCGATGCTCTACGTTTAATAGATTATTAATGCCATAATCAAAATATTTAAGTTAAAATTGATAATAGTACCTCTATCATTCTCTTAAATAAAACTAATCAAAATATAGAACTAATCGAGGTGTTACAAATTCTTTTAATTAAGGATATGATATCATTGTCAAGATTCAACATAATCTAAATCAAATCTTAATATAATGCACGTAAGATATAGCCCAATGATAGTCATCTAACTCCATATATAGATAGTCTCTTTTTATTTCGGTCTTCTCACCGTACCCAAATGTTAGTTTAGTTAATTGATTTATTAATTTCTTTGAACCCAAATCGCTAGCTAAAGTACTTAAAATTGATACTAATGCATGCATCATATTTTTATAAGTTTATTTTAATCTTACTTGTTGTGTGGAGAGTGTTATCGACCATGGGTCGGTCTGGCTTGGTCTTAACCTGAAGGTGTAGGGGCATTCAAGGAACTCTCGTGATAGTCTTGCGAGACGGTTAATGCAGCATCAAGGTGTCCGAGGTGGCTCTAAGGTGGTTTTTAAGGTGGCTTCTAAGGTGGATTTCGATCTCTTCGATGGGTTCCTGTACAAAGGTTAGCGTCGGGGGAGAGTTTCTCGACCCAACCCTTCCAACATTTAAGTTAGCTCCTTTTGAGATTATGTAGAATGTGAAAAGTTTTTGGGAGAGAGGTCTGACCCTGAGTAAGATTTGGGAGTTAGCTTTTATATCTGAATGATCAAGGGAATAATTTATAATGCCTTTCCTTTGGCATTTTATCAACAAGAGTGACAGTTGAATAGCTTTTATATCTGCACTTTCCTTATGAACATAATCTTGCACAGTTTTGCCATTGTTTGCAGTTGTAGAATCCATCCTAATGTTGCTTTAATAAAACATAACACAAACCGGGAACACCCTCATCATTTACTGTCATTTGCCCTTGACAAGTGTTCCACACCTTGTGCAGATTGATTTAGGTAAGGTCTCAATCTCTACATTATCTCCACGGGTAAACCGACACTCGTGTATGTGCTTGTATGTGCTTGTTCTTTAATGAAACCTTTCATAAATGTGTCATTGCTTTCAGTTGCATTAGCCTATTATAATGTCTCAGTGTTTACATTATAGCCATGCCATATAAAGGTAAGCTAACATCACGAAATGAATACAACCTTCTTGAAGTACTTGTGATGGTATACAAACTTCCCAATGATTTCATCTTGGTATAGGAATCACAATAACATCTCTTTTCATTTTGTGCCAATTCTTGATCCACATTTTTGTTTTCCTTTATTCTGTGATAGGATCTTGGTTGAATCTTTTGAAGTGAATACCGTGCCATGCCTGCATATATTTGGTGTGCTATATGCATTCATGAGTACAGACATAGCATGGAAGTGTTTCTAAAGTTATCGTTCATGACAGGTAGGAGAAAGTGGGGTTCAGATGTCAGGAGGTCAGAAGCAGCGGATAGCGATCGCAAGGGCTGTGCTGAAGTCGCCCAGGATTCTTCTGCTTGATGAAGCCACAAGCGCGTTGGACTCGGAGTCGGAGCGAGTCGTCCAAGAAGCACTCGACCTGGCGTCCCTCGGTCGGACCACCATCGTCGTCGCGCACCGCCTGTCCACTATCAGGAACGCCGACGTGATCGCCGTCGTGCAAGCCGGCCGAGTCGCGGAGCTTGGCTCCCACGACGACCTCATCCGTGATGAAGATGGACTCTACTCATCCCTCGTTCGCTTCCAACAGACGGCGGGAGCAGCGGGAAGCGATGCGCCTAGCTCATCATCGGCAGCGTTGGTGGCCTTCCCTCGACCCGGTAGCAGCGAGAGCCGCAGGTTATCGTTGTGCAGCAGATCAAGCTCCACTAGTTCTTCGCGCCACCAGGAGTCGCAAGAGGAGTCCGAGGCGGCTGCTCCTCCCCCGGTTCCATCTCTGCGGAGGCTGTTGCTGTTGAACTTACAGGAATGGCGGCAGGCGGTGCTGGGAAGCTTGGGCGCGATGGCTTTCGGGGCGGTGCAGCCACTGTACGCCTTCGCGATGGGAAGCATGCTGTCGGTGTACTTTATGAATGATCACAAACAGATCAGGTCAAACACGAGGACGTACTGCCTCATCTTCGTCGCCATGTCGGTCCTCTCCTTTTTGGTCAATATTCTGCAGCACTACAACTTCGCGGCCATGGGGGAGTACCTGACAAGGCGGGTGAGGCAGAGGATGCTCTCCAAGATTCTCACGTTTGAAGTTGGGTGGTTCGATCGGGACGAGAACTCTACTGGCGCCATCTGCTCTCGACTCGCCAACGATGCCAATGTGGTCAGTAGCAATCTCCGTTAGCAGCTAGGCGTCCATAGGGACTTCGTCGTTCTCTAATCGGCATCTCTCTCCTGCTGCAGGTTCGAATGCTGGTGGGTGATCGGATGTCTTTGATCATTCAGGCAATCTCTGCGGTGACCATAGCATGGACGTTGGGTCTGGTCATCGCATGGAAGCTGGCCCTCATCTTGATCGCCATCCAACCACTGATGATAGTATGCTACTACTCCCGAATGGTTATTCTCAAGAGCATGTCCAAGAAGGCCATCGAGTCGCAGTCGGAGAGCAGCAAGGTAGCTGCCGAAGCCGTCGCCAACCTTCGTACCGTCACCGCGTTCTCGTCGCAGGATCGGATTCTCCACCTGTTCGGGAGAACCCAAGAGGGCCCGAGCAGGGAAAGCGTACGGCAGTCCTGGGTAGCCGGCATCGTCCTCGGCATCTCCCAGGCTCTCATGAGGTGCAGCTGGTCTCTGGCCTTTTGGTACGGCGGCCGGCTCATGTTTCATGGCCACATCACCGCCGAGGCTCTCTTTCAGAACATCCTCATCCTGGTTAGCACAGGCCGTGTCATCGCGGAGGCCGGCAGCATGACATCGGACCTCGCCAAGGGAGCAGATGTCGTCGGCTCTGTTTTTGCAGTGATGGACCGGTTCACCCACATTGAACCTGAAGATGACAAAGGCCATCGGCCGGAGAATTTGGTCGGCGACGTCGACATCTGCCGCGTTGACTTCGCATATCCAGCGCGGCCTGACGTACTCATCTTTAGTGGTTTCTCCCTCACCATCGAGGCCGGCAAGTCGACTGCGCTGGTGGGGCAAAGCGGTTCAGGCAAATCGACCATCATCGGACTCATAGAGCGATTCTACGACCCGCTCAAGGGGACGGTGAAGATCGACGGCAGGGACGCGAAGTCGTACCATCTCCGGTCGCTGAGGAAACACATCGGGCTGGTGGGACAAGAGCCGGTGCTGTTCGCCGGGTCGATCAGAGAGAACATAGCGTACGGCATGGATGAGCCGACGGAGGGCGAGATCGAAGACGCGGCGAGGACGGCCAACGCGCACGACTTCATCAGCGGCCTCAACGACGGCTACGACACGTTCTGCGGGGAGAGAGGGGTGCAGCTGTCGGGCGGGCAGAAGCAGCGGATCGCGATCGCAAGGGCGGTGCTGAAGAATCCGGTCATACTGCTGCTGGACGAGGCGACGAGCGCCCTGGACAGCCAGTCGGAGAAGGTGGTGCAGGCGGCGTTGGAGAGGGTGATGGCGGGGAGGACGAGCGTGGTGGTGGCGCACAGGATGAGCACCATTCGCAACTGTGACCTCATTGCGGTGATGGAGAAGGGCGTGGTGGTGGAGAAGGGGACGCATGCCTCGCTGCTGGCCAAGGGGCCCAAAGGATCCTATTGTAGCTTGGTTAGCCTGCAACAAGGGAACAAGGACGTATGAAAGCGGCTACGGACGAGCTATTGACTACGATTGGGATGACAAAATTGATAGCAACCGGATCTTAATAGATGATAGTATTTGCTCTATTAGTTATTAGTCAACAAATCCGTGACTTAGTTGGCCTCCGTAGCATTAAGTTCCATAGACTTTTAAAAATGGTCCCATGGTTTCAAAAATTATTATCAGTCACTCTTTTTTTTTCAACAATTCTTTGATGAAATTCTTATATTCAATTTTTTTTTTTTTTTTTGGTGTCTCTTCACTTTTTTTTGTCTCGAATATTCATTCAAACATATATTCATAAGGTTGGCAATGGAAATGAGTAATATGGTTGGCTATGAAAATGAGTGAGGCCATCGATGACGCAACGATCGAATCATAAAATATATTAAATCTTTATACATTTAACGTATGCTTTGTGAATATGTATAGATATCAAATACTCTTTATGCTTATATAAAAACTTAAACCTTATAGGCATTTCAAAATCATAAATTGCTAATATAAAATACTTAAATACTTTTCAAAACAAAATTCATGCATTCAAATCAAATAAAATGTTTATGACATCTTTTGAAGCAAGATACATTTAAATATATTTTTATGTTGAAAGTATAAGTATAGCTAATGTCACATATCATGACATAAAACATTATAGTACATAGACTAGATGCTTATATAAATATAAATATAGAAGTTAGGAGCATAATTATATCCCTGTGACAGAGATCGGAATCATATTTAATCCTTATGTTGTAAGTTATATATATATATATATATATATATATATATATATATATATATCAAAGCTCAAAAAAATTATTTTCTAAATAAATACCAATCTTTAACCCTCTATCATAGTTATACTCAATTTACAACTATCATCTCATGAAAAATAATATATCAATTACATTTTATAAATCAAGAGTTTAGAAAATTCTTTTTGCACATCTTTTCAAATATTATATATTTTTTAATCATCATCATATAAATCCTTTTGCAATGCTTTTAGATAATAAAAGAGCTTGTGATTTATATAAATTATTATTATTTATAAATGTCAAACATATGTATTAATATTTTTAAAAATAAATTAGACATAATCATCGAATACTTACCCTTGTCGAATATCCTCAATACCAATATATTCTGATTATGTTTTATTTTTCCAACATCTTCATTTTTCATTCTTTTATTTCCTTAATGATATAAATATCTAATTATTTAAAAAATCAAGATTCCTCAATCTATAATTTAAAACATAAATCTAATTGATAAAAATATAAAAGATCTCAAAATCATACCTATTAAAATTTTTAAAATATAAACCTAATTAATAAGAATATAAGAGATCTTAAAACCATACCTTTTGAAAATTTTCTTGAATCATTTGACATAAAAAAGAATCGCTTTCCTTTTTTTTTTTTCTTTCTTTCTTGCAATGTTACTTTTCTCATTCATCTTCTTTGGTCACGGCAGATCACTCCTCTTTCTCTTTCTTTCCTCACCTTCCTCTGCTATTCTTTTCTTCTTCCCTATTTCTTTCTTCTTCTCCCTTCTCCTTTTCTTCACTTCCCTATTTTTTTTCTTTTTTTTCTCTTGTCCTCAGCTTCCTTTCTTTTTTTTTCTTCTTCTTCTTCTCTAACTCCCTCTTTTCTGTCTCCTACACGCTCCCTCGCAGCCTCTCTTTCTGTCTCTCTCTCTCTCTCTCGTGAGAGATAGTGGAAAAATATTTTTTATGCACTTTTTCATTTAGTTTCTAATCATATATTTATATTTAGGTCCTTTGGTAAATTTAGAGATATTACATCTACTTTCGGCGCAAGCAAAGTCAACGCCGGATCCCATGAAGACCTCTTCGAGGTTGACAGTGTCACAACCTGATTTTTTTTCTTTTATAGGATTATAGTATGTATCAAGAGAAATATTATTTTCTTAATATATATAAATTATAGATATTTATTATAATTTATTTATTCATTAAATATAAATCAAAAGTAAACATAAGTTTTATTGAGAAATATAATGTTATCCACTTAAAAATAAAATCTAATTCGATCTATCTAAGATTAGAGAAATGTTTTCTATTCACTAGAATAAATAAAAGATTATTTTTAAAAATAAAAAATAAAATAATGTTTTTAATAATATTGAGTATGAACCCTTATAAATCAATTGTAAAATAAATATATATTTGAAAGATAATCATCAAATACCAAAAATAGCACTCCCCCACGAATGAAAAAATTTTATCCTATAATATAATATGAGTTTGTATTCTTTCAATAGTTTGATTATAATTTCATGATGTAATAAAATTTTATCCTATAATAAATTTGGTTGATTTCAATCCAAATTCTAATCAATTTCAAAATATTACATCATGAAATTATAATCAAAATATTTATTCATTATTATTGAGCCATTAAGATATAATAAATAACAATAGATAAACTTGTATAAAAAGAAAATAGCATTCATAATAAGTATTGTATAATATGAATAATTATAACATGCTTTAATCCTATAATAAATTTCTAAACTTGAAAGGAATTAAATTTTTTTATATTTCATATAATATGAATAAGTATAACATATTTTAATCCAACGATAAAATTTTATACATTTATAGAAATAAAAGAATATTTTTGAACTACATATAACATGAATAATTAAAAAATATTTTTATTTTTTAAGAAAATCAAGGAAACTACCTTTTGTAAATAGAATATAACTCCTCATTTCTCATGTTACTAACTCTGATGAGAAATGAACCAGAGAAATCTCTCTCCTTAAATAGGAGAGGTGCCCTCCACATAAGGTAAATTTTTATTTTTATACTTTTTTATTTTTTTTATTTAATTTATTGATAAAAAAGAATATCATCCTATTTGAAATGTTAAATATTTATTTCTTAATTTTTATTAATAAGAAAAATAAAAAAAATCATGCCTAAATAGAGGATTTGATTATAGAGAAAGTAAGTAGATACCGAATGACTTGTTTGTTGATTGTGAAGATGTTCATTAGAAACTCTTGAGAAAGATTTGAAGTCAAGAGTCAAAGTTAATATTCCGTTTATAAGTGAACGATGATTTTATCCTTCACTTAATTATAAATTTAGCACATGATATGACATATAGAAGATTCCATTAAAGAAATAGACAAAGTCATTAAAAATAGAATAAATTATAATAATTTTAAAATTATGGAGATCTTAATATAATTTTTAAAAGTTGAAGAACCCTTAATAACGAGGGGTCAAAGATAAAGAGAAATATATAATTAGTCAGATAATATTTGGGACAATTTAGTGTATTAATTTGTGCATTTACTTTTTTACAGTTTCTCTGTTAAGTTTTTTCTAATAAAAAAATTATTACTACTAATCAAGGGAAATAATAAAATAGGAGGTTTGCATTTACTTTAATTATATTTCCTCCGAATAATAAACCCGAATAATAATTTATCTTTCCTCCGAAATACTTTAATTATCTTCATATATGAAACTAATCTATAAATTATTCTGCACTAAATGTCATAAAAATAAATAAACAACTGATAAGAGAAAATAGATAGTTCCAACTTTGGTGTTAACCAAAACCGTCAATTAGTCTATCAGTCACCGAATCCGTAACATCTGCGCCGGCGCTACAACAACCCCGGCGCCGGACAAAGGAAAGGATCCTCGACTCCGCCATCCGCGCCTTCTACGATCACCACTCCGATTCCCAACACCGCCAACAACCCCTCCCCCAAGACCAGGACGAGGACGATATACTTTCGGAAGGCACCGTCGCCGCTGCCGCACCGCCATCGCGGGTGACTCGTTCCTCCGCCGCTGCCGCTGCTCCTCGTTCTTCGACCGCAATGGGTTCCAGAGGGGATAAGAAGCCATCGATGCCCTCCGGGAGCCGGCTGACCATCCGTACCCTACCCGATCTGAACCGGAGTTCTGAGACGGGATCCAATAGCGACTCCGATAGGCCGCAGGAGGTTCCAGTTTCTAATCTTTTGTAGTATCCTTAAAATCCTGTTATGAAATCTGTTTTCTCTCACTAAAGTTATTTGAATACTACATCAATTGTCTGGGGGAATCGTGGACTGGTAGTTTCTATAACTGAACAAAAGGAACTGGCCGATTCTTTATGAACAGAGGGTTCAACAAATTGGAAAGTGTTTTCAATTTTCTGCATATTGTATAGAAGTTTACTGCTACATTTTTTTTTAATATTTCAAGCAATATGTTGTATTACAATGCAAACATAGGGTAGGTATTGAAACGAGTGAAGGGAACCGGAATAGAAATGGAAGTAGTAAAAGAGTTCACATTTATTAATACTACAGTGTTATGGTGCCGCCTAAACTTCTAGATTTCCAGGTTTTGGTTTATGAGGAGATGTTCACAAAATACTGCAGAAATTACATTATTTCCAGCAAAAAGTTACATTCTACTGCAATCTGTATCTAGTTCTGTAAGTTTTGGTTCTTGCATATTGCTTTCTTGAGAAAATTGAAGTTATGAAAATCTATTGTTAGTAATGAAAGATATATGTGCATGCATTTAGCCTGACTGCTTGTATTTAATGTTGATTTTACAGGCTTCAAGGATACATGTGGATGTTTTAGGCATTATAACCTTGCAAAAGTTTAATGTAATTACAGATTATATAGCCATCTATATGACAGTTTAACTTCATAAATCTATTATGTATATGAATTCCCCTTCAATTCTGCCTCATTTTGTCTTACTCTTATGCAGTGGTATGCTTGTCCAAGATCCTTTGAAAGGTGGCTATGATGTGGATGCAATATTTGAGCAAGCTAGGCAGATGGGTGCCATGCAAGGACCTTTTCAGCCTCAGTCCTCTAGTTCAAGAAGTTTCACTGGAACTGGCAGGTTATTTTACAGGTGAATCAGTACCACCTACTCCCCAGCAGCCTGAAAATTTTCTGCATAATATCTGTTTCTGGAGGCATGGATTTGCTGTGAATAATGGTGCGTTAAGGTGGTTTGATGATCCTGAAAATGCATCCTTCCTAGAGGTATTATAAAATATAAATATTGTCCTATCTTTACGATTTATATGTTTCGCTAAAATCATTTGTTGCTTAAGACTGTACCATCTGTCGAGGATTTCTAAAGTTGCAGGTTCTCATCATGTGAATAAGGTCTCGGCTGCTTTATGATTAAGTATTGTGCATAGTTCCGATAGGATCTGTATTTTCATGTTCTGGATGATGCTTTGATTCTTGACATTAGTTCCAATCACCATTGGTTAGATGTGATTGTTATGTATGTGGGTTTCACTTCTACCGATGAACAGCATTTCTTATTTGATATTCCGGTGGAAATCTTGTATATGTGAGATTGGTTGTCTTTCTACTTCTCCTGTTAACTACGTTGTCATTCACTTTTTAGACTTTGAATGTGAAAAAGTAACACATCAGTTGTATACTGAATAGGTTATATTTACAATAAGAAGTAAACATTAAAAATGTCATGGGGAATTTAGAGGTTAAGCAATGCTGTGGATGAAGGAGAACCAATGATTACGATATCACTATTTAATAAGGAGCAAAAGAATGCTTGGCGGAACCTGGAGAGAATGTATTCCACATCACTTGTCAGTCTTTTCTGTTAGCATATGGTCTGCATGTTATTAAAAAATTTGGATTGTGCACTCGCCAATCAATTTATAGCTTCTCCAAGGACATCGTAATATTGTATGGGCTGTGAACCATAAGCACACTGCAGCATCTTGAATGTACTGATAGCATCAACTGTGAAACTATAGTGGTCGATGATAATTCTGATTGTTGGTGCTAGTTGATAACCAGCTGTGAAGCTTCACATGTTGACAATGAAGATGAATGGATTAAGGCTTATGAACATTGTTTATTTAGCATAGAAAGCAAATGAAATTTGCTTTTTTGGCAGAAGGATAGATGCTGCAGCAAATCTGATATGTTGAAACTTGGAAGTGATTAAAATAATCATAAAAAATGATCACCTCTTAAATTTCTTTTAAATTAGTTTTGATGTTGTGAAGGGAAACCATTTAAAAAACTTTTCTTTATGAAACTGTAGCTTTAATGAACTGAGATAATATGTTGCGAAAATTGTTATATCCTTACTTGGTGCTTTCTGTTAATTAATCTGTCGCCTTATTCATGATCAATTCTCTCTCTCATGAGTGCCAGGGCTACTACGAGTAGCTATTTTCAACTGGCAACTTGGTTCCGGCATTTTAGTCTTTTGCTTGAGAGTACATTTAATAAGGGAGATAATGAGTCACTAGATAATGACATGCAAACCTTAACTTTGATAAATTTCAACAGCAAGCTTATGTAACTTGGACTTGTTGTTTTGTTGGTCAAACATTTGCTTGTGGAGAAAGTGGCCTAACTTAGCATTGCAGAACACGTCTGAAGCCCACCAAGAATTTAGAGAGTTTTTTCGTTTGATGCCAAGTTACCATGGTTTCTCGGTCTAATGCTATTATGTTGCCTTTTAACCTAGTGTATGTTTTACCAATGTAAATTGTCCTTGTAAATCTCAATTGAGATTTGCCTGGAAAATATTTATGATTGCACATTGTTATCTGAAAGCCTTAAATCAGGATGCTATGGCCAAGGACTATTGCTATTTTATTTAAGTGAAGCATATATAGTTGTTGATAAGTCCTACATTATTATAATGGTTTAGAGATTAATATGTTATTCTCTCAAACATGTGAATCAGCTTTGTGACGATTATAATGGAGGGTGCAATTTAGGAATATAATATATATTTGCATTAGTTCGAATGTGTATTAGCACAGGGTTTGTAATCTTTTATCACTTGGACTAAATATTGTTTTTTATATGTCAACCTTAACATGTATAGATTATAAAAATCAAATTCCTCTATTTGATAAACCATAGTAGCTTTTCTCTAGTACATCTTGTTGACGTAGACTTCTCTTTATAATAAAATCATTTGTTAGTAAATAGTCCTAATGTCTCGACTATACCTGATGGAACTTACTTTCTTAATGATTTAGATAGAATGAGTCTTCAACCATGTGGCTAAGATTGTTTAAAATCGAGTTACTAACAGTAAAACCATGTAATTTTTTTTACCAGTCCAACCCACTATACATTTCTTATGTGTTGCATACTTCACAATATTTCATATAAAAAGAAGGTTATTTTCACAAGACCCATTTTGTAAGAGTGGTGTCTAAGGCCCTTTTGCATTGTTTATTGATATTTTGATAATAGATTCACTCCGAGATCAATTGCTATGATCTGATTTGATGGACTAAAATACTTAAAACCGAGTTATTAATAGGATATCCATGAAGCCCTATATTACCAACAATTTCATCTGCTTTCTGATGTGAAACTAATTGAGCCCTCACAAACCGTGCGTTTTGCATGAAGTTACTATGCACAGATGGAAATAATTCTATCCTTGCTTATGTGTGGCCTTCAAAAGTTTGAAGGGGGGAAGATGAAATTAGAAAGCTGTGTATGGCATGTGGTTGGAGACACATCATTCACTAAGTTAATTTTAAAAGGAAATAACCAGTGAGACATCTAATTAGTGTTGTTGGTGACTGATTACTAGTTGATAAATCATGAAGGAAAAACTAAGATGATGATATTTTTTTTCTGAAAATTTGACAAATTATGTTGTTATACTTAACATAAGTCAAAGATATTTACACTCTTAAGCTGAATTTTGTAGGTAGCCTGTACTCTGTATTTTGTACATTATGATTAGGATGGGATTTGATTCAATCTACGAATAATAATTTGTTAATATTCCTTCAAAAGAAATTGCTTGGGTTAACCTTCCATTATTTCCTTCCTAATCATAAGATTTCAACTATGTTACTTATCTGCAGAGCATTAGAAAGTCTGAATGCCCCAAAGAACTTGAGCCAGCACATCGGAGGTTCATGGTTAATGTCAATCCCATTCGGAGGGAAGAAAATTGCCCTGTATGTATTCTGTCCACCTCGGTTTTACAGCTATGTTTCCTTGTATATCGAGTTACCCATGCTATTCTTCAACCTGTTTCAGGAGCCTGTGAGGCGTCTCTTTTCATTTCAAGGTGTAGGAAGGACACTTGGGGGTGGGGTGATTCTGACAGTTCTTTGGTTGAACTTGGTGTTAATAATGCTGCATCCAGTACGGTTCCGTCATCTTTAGGTATTGTCGATGCCTCTTTGCCCTTGACTACAATTCAGCTAAGGTTAGCCGATGGCATTCGCAAGGTTTTACGCTTTAAGACTCGTCATACGGTGGGTGGCATCAGGGCATTCATCCATGCATCAAGGCCTGGATCAGCAAGAACATGCCAGTTGTAAATTGTTGGTTTCTCTCCCAAGCTACTGAATGATGTCAGTAAGTTAGACGATTGAGGAAGCAGACCTTGCTAACTCGGTTAGCATTCAAAAAGGCTTACTGCATCTGACAGCGTTGTTGTAGCATCAATGCTATTAAATACTTGCACTGAGACGGTTTTTTTTATAAATCACCCACAGAACATGGCTAAGAGTTTCGAAACCGATAAAGAATGAATTGGAATCTTGAAACGAACATTCCTTACCTATCATCACCAAGGATTTTTATTTGACATGGTACCTCAAAGATAATCTTACAGTAAAAAAATTTTTATTAAGGCTTTCCGAAGGATTTGTTAACTTTAGATAGTTTCGAGATAAAATTGTGTGTTCATGGTAGTATTCATTTTCTTCAGATCCCCTATTATCTAATGGCTGTTTTTTTTTTGCCATTTTTCTATGATGTCTTGATATATATATATATATATATATATATATATATTTATCCACCAACAATTGTTTCAACGTAAAGAATAATTGCTCATTGACAAATGCCAAGGAGTTCACTCAACAAACGCCATCACATGCTGATGCAGTAAAAACTTCTCTATCAGGTAGCAGGAGCCATGATGACTAATTATAAGAGGTCTATGCCAGTCAATTTGTTCAGCCAGTTAGCACAGCAGCAAAAAATAGAATATATATATATATATATGGCTATAAAAGGCAGCCATGCAAAGAAGCATTGGAATCCGCCGCCCTCTTGCGATAGGACGGCAACGTTTGTGCCGACCGGCAACGTGATTGGCCTGATCCGATCACAGCCACTTTATTATACTGTGCTTTTTTTCCTCCTTTATTAGAAGAAAATATAAATTCTAAGTTAGTATATATATATATATATATATATATAATGCTGTTCCATATTTTATCTAAAATATTCACATTACTTCAAACATAATAAAGTGGTAAAGCGGTTAACATAAAATAAAGATTTAACTAGTAATTAAATGAGTAGCCAATGAATGATAAATATGAATTGGTAATTGATAAACAGGTCATGCAATCTAAATACATTAAGAGATTAAAAATAAAATAAGAAATATTTTAGGGCACGTGTGAAATATAAACGTAAATAATTTTAGTATTTAATCTAATAATCTACCATGCGCATCGCTTCTTGATCTACAATTTTAAATTATTCGATTACATTCCCGAATCGAAACAATCTTTACGTCATCAATGACGTACTTATTTTACTTGTTACGTCATCAATGCGGAGTCTTAAATATGCCCGCCTTCTTTTCGGCGTCGAAATCAGACACAAGTATTTTGGGGCGTCACGCCGATCGCCTGAGCTCGCGGGCTATATAGCAGCGCTCCACCTCGCTCGTTTGCTCGCGGTCTATGAAGCAGCGAGACCAGAAAATGGCAACAGGCGAGGAGAGGAGGAACCTCTTGTCCTTCTATCTTCGCTGCACCATCTTCATGCATGCAGACGTCGTGGACAAGTGGTTGATGGCTCTAGGGTTCTCGGGCGCCATCATGAGCGGCATCGCCACGCCTATGGTTCTCTTCATCACCAGCAACATGATGAATAACCTCGGCACCGGCCCCTCCCTTTCTCCTCGATTCATCGACCAGGTGAATAAGGTTCGATCCCCTCTCCTTCTCTCGTGACCTGTGCTGGATATGCTCGAGCCGTTCCGACCTCTGCTTTTTTTTTTTTTTTGCAGAATTCGCTCTACTTGGTGTACCTGTCACTTGGGGTCTTCGTGACGTCCTTCTTGGGTACGACATCACCTGTTGCTTTCCTCCTCCTCATTTCTTCTGCTAACGGTGAACGTGGTGATGGCAGAAGGATTTTGTTGGACGAGGACGGGGGACAGGCAAGCAATTCGAATGCGGACGCGATACTTGAAGGCAATACTCAGGCAGGACGTGGAGTACTTCGATCTCAACGCTACGTCCATGTCCGAGGTCATCACCAGCGTCTCCAGCGACAGCCTCATCATCCAAGACGTCATCGGCGAGAAGGTCACGAACCATCTTCCCTTTTCTATGGATGATGTTGCTTAACAATGTTTCGGACATATGCAGGTGCCCAACTTCATAAATAATATGGCGTTGTTCGCTAGTAGCTACTTGGTAGGATTCCTTATGATGTGGAGGCTGGCGCTGGTCGCCTTCCCCACGTTCTTGCTTCTCGTCATACCTGGGATCATGTACGCGAGGATGTTCATGGACCTGGCGAGGAAGATCCGAGATGAGTACGAGAAGGCAGGCGCCATCGCCGAGCAAGCCGTCTCCTCCATCAGGACGGTCTACTCCTTCGTGGCCGAGCGGCGGACCATGAGCGTGTTCTCGAACGCGCTCGAGGATTCAGTCAAGCTCGGGCTACGACAGAGCTTGACCAAGGGCATCGCCGTCGGGAGCAACAGCGTGACCTTCGCCATCTGGGCCTTCATGGCCTGGTACGGCAGCCGGATCGTTATGTACCATGAAGGCAAGGGCGGCACCGTCTTCGCCGTTGGAACTGCGATCGTCACTGGAGGGCTGTAATGTTCTCTCCCTCTGCTCTGCCATTATTGTTGCCTCCTCCATCCTTCTCTCTGCTCATCTCTCTTGTCTATTCCATTTTGCTTGACGAACATGCAATCAAAAGGGCGCTCGGATCCGGGCTTTCCAACATCAAGTACTTCTCGGAGGCGAGCTCAGCCGGAGAGCGGATCATGAAAGTGATAAGAAGAACACCGAGAATCGATTCAGATAGCACAGAGGGTACGGTAATCGAGAATCTTTCTGGGGATGTGGAGTTCAGATCGGTCGAATTCGCGTATCCTTCGAGGCCGGAAAACATCATCCTGAGAGGCTTTGATCTGAAGGTTCCGGCTGGGAAAACGGTGGCTCTGGTGGGCGGCAGTGGATCAGGGAAGTCGACCGTCATTGCGTTAATGGAGAGGTTCTACGATCCACTAGGGGGTGAGATTTTTCTGGACGGAGTGGATATTAGGAGCGTCAAACTCAAGTGGCTAAGGTCACAGATAGGATTGGTAAGCCAAGAGCCAGCTCTCTTTGCGACCTCCATAAAGGAGAACATGCTCTTTGGCAAGGAAGAAGCAACCATGGAGGAGGTGGTGGCTGCTGCAACGGCCTCGAATGCCCACAACTTCATCTCTCAGCTGCCTGAGGGTTATGACACACAGGTTATATTGTCTTCTAACTCCATATTTCTAAGCATTTGAGTACAACTATAAAGTAGATTGCATGACAATTCATTCTTCTTGCTTTCCCTCTCCTGCGACTTCTACCAGTAAGCTGTTGGCGCATTGAGTTGGCTTCCTATTTGAGCGGCAGTTAAAAGCACGCATTCATGGAAACCCACCCATTTATGGTCAATGATTAGCTTGGCGGATGATATTTCATCTGGCCACCACACGACAAAGTTTCTGAGTGTTTTTGGTGTTTCGTTGTTGATGGTTTCCACCAAATGGAGCCACAACTTTGTGCTCATAACAATGTTTTAGGGTAGACACATGGCTTATCTTAGCTAATTACTTACAGCCTGCATATATTAGGCGTGCTATGTGCATTCATGAGTATAGACATAGCATCGTAGTGTTTCTAAAGTTATGGTTCATGACAGGTAGGGGAAAGTGGCGTTCAGATGTCAGGAGGTCAGAAGCAGCGGATAGCGATCGCAAGGGCTGTGCTGAAGTCGCCCAGGATTCTTCTGCTTGATGAAGCTACAAGCGCGTTGGACTCGGAGTCGGAGCGAGTCGTCCAAGAAGCACTCGACCTGGCGTCCCTCGGTCGGACCA
The DNA here is from genome assembly GCF_036884655.1 of Musa acuminata AAA Group. Taxonomy (NCBI): domain Eukaryota; kingdom Viridiplantae; phylum Streptophyta; class Magnoliopsida; order Zingiberales; family Musaceae; genus Musa; species Musa acuminata. Next base: position 9,564,083 of record NC_088351.1, read on the forward strand.
CCATCGTCGTCGCGCACCGCCTGTCCACTATCAGGAACGCCGACGTGATCGCCGTCGTGCAAGCCGGCCGAGTCGCGGAGCTTGGCTCCCACTACGACCTCATCCGTGATGAAGATGGACTCTACTCATCCCTCGCTCGCTTCCAACAGACGGCGGGAGCAGCGGGAAGCGATGCGCCTAGCTCATCCTCGTCAGCGTTGGTGGCCTTCCCTCAACCCGGTAGCAGCGAGAGCCACAGGTTATCGTTGTGCAGCAGATCAAGCTCCACTAGTTCTTCGCGCCACCAGGAGGTGCAAGAGGAGTCCGAGGCTGATGCTCCTCCCCCGGTTCCATCTCTGCGGAGGCTGTTGCTACTTAACTTACCTGAATGGCGGCAGGCGGCGCTGGGAACCTTGGGAGCGATGGCTTTCGGGGCGGTGCAGCCACTGTACTCCTTCTTGATGGGAAGCATGCTGTCGGTGTACTTCATGAATGATCATAACGAGATCAGGTCAAACACGAGGAAATACAGCGTCGTTTTCCTCGCCATGTCTATCTTTTCCTTCTTGGTCAACATTCTACAGCACTACAACTTCGGGGCCATGGGGGAGCACCTGACAAGGCGGGTGAGGCAGAGGATGCTCACCCAGATTCTTACATTTGAAGTTGGGTGGTTCGATCGAGACGAGAACTCTACTGGCGCCATCTGCTCTCGACTGGCAAATGATGCCAATGTGGTCAGTAGCAATCTCCGTTAGCAGCTAGGCATCCATAAGTACTTCGTTCTCTAATCTGCATCGCTCTCCTGCTGCAGGTTCGAATGCTGGTGGGTGATCGGATGTCTTTGATCATTCAGACAGTCTCTGCAGCGACCATAGCATGCACGTTGGGTCTGGCCATTGCATGGAAGCTGGCCCTCATCTTGATCGCCATCCAACCCCTGATGATAGCAAGCTACTACTACCGTATGGTTATTATTAGGAGCATGTCCAAGAAGGCTATCGAGTCGCAGTCGGAGAGCAGCAAGGTGGCTGCCGAAGCTGTCGCCAACCTTCGTACCGTCACCGCGTTCTCGTCGCAGGATCGGATTCTCCACCTGTTCGGGAGAACCCAAGAGGGCCCGAGCAGGGAAAGCGTCCGGCAGTCCTGGTTAGCCGGCATCGTCCTCGGCGTCTCCCAGGCTCTCATGAGGTGCAGCTGGTCTCTGGCCTTTTGGTACGGCGGCCGGCTCATGTTTCATGGCCACATCACCGCCGAGGCTCTCTTTCAGAACATCCTCATCCTGGTTAGCACAGGCCGTGTCATCGCGGAGGCCGGCAGCATGACATCGGACCTCGCCAAGGGAGCAGATGTCGTCGGCTCTGTTTTCTCAGTGATGGACCGGGTCACCCACATTGAACCCGAAGATGACAAAGGCCATCGCCCGGAGAAGCTGATCGGCGATGTCGACATCTGCCGGGTTGATTTCGCATACCCAGCGCGGCCGGACGTACTCATCTTTAGAGGCTTTTCCCTCACCATCGAGGCCGGCAAGTCGACTGCGCTGGTGGGGCAAAGCGGTTCGGGCAAATCGACCGTCGTCGGACTCATAGAGCGATTCTACGACCCGCTCAATGGGACGGTGAAGATCGATGGCAGGGACTCGAAGTCGTACCATCTCCGGTCGCTGAGGAAACACATCGGGCTGGTGGGACAAGAGCCGGTGCTGTTCGCTGGGACGATCAGAGAGAACATAGCGTACGGCATGGAGGCGCCGACGGAGGACGAGATCGAAGACGCGGCGAGGACGGCCAACGCGCATGACTTCATCAGCGGCCTCAACGACGGCTACGACACGTTCTGCGGGGAGAGAGGGGTGCAGCTGTCGGGTGGGCAGAAGCAGCGGATCGCGATCGCAAGGGCGGTGCTGAAGAACCCGGCGATCCTGCTGCTGGACGAGGCGACGAGCGCGCTGGACAGCCAGTCTGAGAAGGTGGTGCAGGCGGCGTTGGAGACGGTGATGGCGGGGAGGACGAGCGTGGTGGTGGCGCACAGGCTGAGCACCATTCGCAACTGTGACCTTATTGCGGTGATGGAGAAGGGGGTGGTGGTGGAGAAGGGGACGCATGCCTCGCTGCTGGCCAAGGGGCCCAAGGGATCCTACTATAGCTTGGTTAGCCTGCAACAAGGGAACATGGGTGTATGAACGCGGACACGGAAGAGCTGCCAAAGACTTCGATTGAGATGACAATTCACTCTATTTTTGTGCTGACATCCTTTTCACGTAACATCTGTTATTGAATTGGCTATAATGAAAGACAAAATCGTCATCTCACTCGTAAACTAGCGGTTGGCTTTGAATGGTCTCCCATCCGAGATCGTCACTCTGTAAGCAGATATCGGCGTGGTTGGCAACAGAGGTGAGCAAGGCCACGAAGTATGTCGCGCACGTAGGATCAAATCTTGACCTCTTTAAGGTGGTCATGATGCTTTTTGATATAATCCGACAGGGATTCCTTCGAGGGCGTGAGAGAGAGAGAGAGAGAGAGAGAAAGAGAGAGATTACAGATTATTTGTTTCAGTTATAATTTTTTGAATACATTTATAATACTTTTTCGAATTATTAAAAATACTATAACACACTAAAATTCTTTTACATAGGGATCGAGTTGGTTCATAATACACTAACAATCGATTCACCCTACGGATCGATTCATAACATAATACTGATTGATTCAAAATATAAATCAATCCATATAATATATTATCTTGTTAGAAGGAGATTTCAAAATAAAGAATACTTTGAAAAGTATAAAAGGGAAACACCTTCTTGAAAAAAAAAAATCAAAAGAATTCACACATTTATATATCACCCATAAAAATTAAAAAAAAAGGCTAAGAAAATATTTCAGAATGTTAACTTGTTTAGATGTCATATAAAACATATCACTTCTATTTTATTCTTTCTCATAATTCTAATATCCTTCTCTCCTCATAATTTAGATAGAATGAGCTAAGAATGTTTAAAGTCAAATTGCTAACAGTAAGCCCATGTAAATGTTTTGTACCAATCCAACCCACTATATATTTCTTATGTGTCACCTGTTGATACTTAATGATATTTCACACAAAAATAAGGTCATCCTCAAAAGGCCCGTTTTAAGTACAATTTTAGATGCTGTCTTTTAAAGATAAAATTGTGTATTCATGGTATTCGTTTTCTTCGGATCCCATATTTTCTTGAATCGATGATACGCTTATTTTCCGTTTTCAATTAATGGTTTCTTGTTGCCATTTTGATATGTCTTGGTTTCTTTTGCATCTAACAACTGTTTCAATGTAAATACAAAAAGAAATCCCAATCTTAGCATTTCTAAATGCATGAATTTTTTTTTAAGGAAAAAAAGTCTATATAATTTGCCTTCCGTAATTACTGATAGAAAAAAGTCATTGACAAGTTCCATAACTGCCCCGACTTTCACCCCTCGAGAGCGTTATCGCCCTGTGGACCACAAGGGCCGTCGTCATCGAGTGCTCGGCCGCACTCCAGGACCCGTTGTGCTCACCTCCGTGCTCGGGGACGTCCACGCCTTCCTCGCCCCGAACCCTGACATCGTCGATCGACAAACGTGCCCCATTCTTGGTGCTTTTTTTGACCGAGGTATTTAATCTCTGAAAAGTAATACATTAAATATAAGTGCATGTTATTCTACTTTAATTTTATCTCCTTTTATCTTATAATTATTCTTGATATTTGATCGGATGACTTGATATACAAAGAAAATCCAAATGAAAAATAAATATTTTTAATTAAGCACTAACAAAAATAGATTCGTAGTTCAAATTCATGATTTATTCTGATATCATTTTAAAGATTTTAACTGGATGATCATAAATCTACATATAAACCTTAAAAAATGCATTCTTTTGTTTGATACTTTTGCCGGTGATAATTTATTTACCTTATGAAGCTTGTGTCATATGCCATTTGAAATGTCGATGGAGAATATGACATGAAGCGTGTACACTGAACCGAATGAGATGACACTATTTGTTCGAGATGAATCTATTGCCTTTGAAAATATATCTTACAAGGCAACAAATGTTGATGAATGACCAAAAGAACACAGACAGCAAGCCATGAATTCTCTCTCATATATGGTGTAGGTTAAAATCAGCATCCCAAGTTCGTATTGAGATTAGGTTATAAGAAGCTAAATTATACTCTGTCAAAGTGTTACATCTGCCATTCGAATGACGCTATATATTGTAAGCCTCATTCATTTCTTAACTGGCTAAAATCTATTAGACTGACCACTGTTTCATTTTAATCTCTTCTTGAACGAGTGCGCTGCTTATTGTCTTTCAAGCTAAATGTTTATAATTTTATAGTTCGTAGATGTTTCAGTTTGCTGCGTAAATTACATCAAACCTCTCCGGTTCATCTTATGTTACTCTCCAGAATCTAGCTTAGTTTCCACCTCTTGTTAATGGAACATCTACATATTTGTTGGAAGCAAGTATCGTCTCTTCGTTATGCAGGTAATGAATCTGAAAAAAGGAATCTCGAAAGACTAAAAGTCATGTTCATACTTCATAGTGCTTCATTAATTTCCTCGAAGATAAAAAGTCTAATTTAAGATAACGCATGCCTAAGTACTCTCACCTGCGTGATAGTGCTTTGGTTACATGGACTTTCTAACTTCTAACTGGATACTCGAAAGCTTCCACGATGGCTAGATAGATGCAGAAATAGGATGAGGATCGACTGTTGATGTTCTTAAGACGTAGGAATGGGAGGAGCCATGGCCTTCATGGCTTCAAATCTCGGTTCCTTGGCCTGAAACTTCTGTACGACGTACAGCTTCATGTAGTCCTCGAACACAAACCTGGGATACGCTGCTGCCGCGTCGTCCTTCTCGGCTTCCCGCTGCACCAGGGAGGGCGCCGGGAAGATGACGGCGTCGCTGCCCCGGGTAGTAGAACGAGGCGATGGACATCTTGTTGCCGTCCGTCTGCGCCACCACCCGGTGCAACACGCTCTTGTACTTGCCATTCGTGATGACCTGCACGGAAGAATCCAGTGTTAATGCTGTTTAAGCGTGTAGTGGCGCAGAACGGGTGGAGATCGCAAACCTCAAGCTGATCCCCGAGGTTGACGACGATGGAGTGGCGCATCGGGGGCACGTCGATCCACTGGCCGTCCTTGAGGAGTTGGAGGCCGCAGACGCGGTCGTCTTGGAAGAGCAGGATGATGCCACCGGCGTCAGTGTGAGCTCGCAGTCCCTTGATGAGCTCCGGGCGAGGGCATGGCGGGTAGCTGCTGACCTTGGTCCCAAAGCTGGGACCTTTGGACCCGCAGAAGGCCTTCTTGAGGTAACCCTTCTCCAGCCCCAGATTCTCGCAGAGCAGATCCAGAAGACGCTCCGCCAGCATCTCCAGCTTCGCTGCGAATTCCTTCATCACCTTCCTGAAAGTGGAAGGCCTCGAGGTCAGAGAGCATGATACAATCGATAGCAGTGTTGTGAGAGCTTTTGAATCAGTACCGGTGGTCGTCGCCCATGTCCGGCAACTCGGACATGTTGGAGACGGGGAGATGGCGCAGGTAGAAGGTGCTCTCCCAGTCCATGTCGGCGACCTCGGACTTGGATCCGTTCTCCAGCGCCTTTCTTGCGAACTCTTTGAACTTTTGCTCCCTGCATTTCTTGTAGTGCTCCTTGGTCAGCCTCTCCACCTCGTCCATCAGCTCGGGTGAGATGGTTGAGCAGCTACAGGAGCGAAGCCAATGGAAGCCACCAGCATTAGCACTGAGCTGGACATGAAAACATTCTCGAAGGGAAAGAAACAGAGCAAACCTCAAAGAAGCCCCAGTTCTCGCAAGCATCACGGAGGATCTCCATTGCCGTCTCCCTCTCGCCGCCTTGGAGCTTCTCCATGTTGATGACCGGGAAGGAGCACTCCATTTCCTCTGTTTTACTTCGCTACACCTCGCTCGTTTCTTCCCTCAGCTTGAATGATTGGTGTCTCTTTCCCCCTGCTATTTATAGCCTTTGGGAGAGAGCAATCATTTCTTATCCCATTGAAGGCGTTACTTGGTGCATGAAATAGGTATGCCATAGAAGGCTCGTACATTTATACACAATTAGAAAGGATTGATTATCGTTCAATCACGTTAATGATCATTGAGATTCTCTTCCAATCATGGATGGACACGTTCACGAACATTGAGAGTCTCTTCCAAGGATGGATGATAGATTGAAGATACAATATTTCAAGATGACAAAGGCCATCGCCCGGAGAAGCTGATCGGCGATGTCGACATCTGCCGGGTTGACTTCGCATACCCAGCGCGGCCCGACGTACTCATCTTTAGTGGTTTCTCCCTCACCATCGAGGCCGGCAAGTCGACTGCGCTGGTGGGGCAAAGCGGTTCAGGCAAATCGACCATCATCGGACTCATAGAGCGATTCTACGACCCGCTCAAGGGGACGGTGAAGATCGATGGCAGGGACGCGAAGTCGTACCATCTCCGGTCGCTGCGGAAACACATCGGGCTGGTGGGACAAGAGCCGGTGCTGTTCGCCGGGTCGATCAGAGAGAACATAGCGTACGGCATGGATGGGCCGACGGAGGGCGAGATCGAAGACGCGGCGAGGACGGCCAACGCGCACGACTTCATCAGCGGCCTCAACGACGGCTACGACACGTTCTGCGGGGAGCGAGGGGTGCAGCTGTCGGGCGGGCAGAAGCAGCGGATCGCGATCGCAAGGGCGGTGCTGAAGAATCCGGTCATACTGCTGCTGGACGAGGCGACGAGCGCCCTGGACAGCCAGTCGGAGAAGGTGGTACAGGCAGCGTTGGAGAGGGTGATGGCGGGGAGGACGAGCGTGGTGGTGGCGCACAGGCTGAGCACCATTCGCAACTGTGACCTCATTGCGGTGATGGAGAAGGGGGTGGTGGTGGAGAAGGGGACGCATGCCTCGCTGTTGGCCAAGGGGCCCAAAGGATCCTACTGTAGCTTGGTTAGCCTGCAACAAGGGAACAAGGACGTATGAAAGCGGCTACGGACGAGCTACCAATGACTTCCATTGGGTTGACAAAATTGATAGCAAAGGATCTTAATAGATGATAGTATTTGCTCTATTAGTTATTAGTCAACAAATCCGTGACTTTGTTGTCCCGAGATCCATAGACTTTTAAAAATCATATTGAGGTCATTTAGTTTCAAAATTATTATCATTCACATTATTATTTTTGAAACTCTATGATGAAATTCCTATCACCTGCTGAATTGTGAAAAGTGAAGGGCAAATTCATTATTTGACTTGGATATAGGCGATTAGCTTTTTGCCTCTTCACATTTTTACCTCGTATCTTGATTCGATAAACTTATATCGTTAAAATTGACAATAAATTGACAAAAAAAATGAGTGAGGGCATGAAGGATGCTGAAAGAGTAGGATCGAATCATGACCTTTTCAAGTATCATCGTATTTCTTGACATAATCTGAAACTTATTCTTTAAGAACCTACTTTAAAAAAAAAAAGGTGACAGAGAACTAAATCATAATGCGACTTTGATAACAAAGTTAAATCCGTGATCGGAGATAATGTTAGGATGGTATAGAGAAGAGAAAAAGGCTAAATAACTTCTCAAGAGAGGAGAGATGCACGAGGGATTGGTATGATTTGTGGAACTCCGCAAAGGGATGAATAAATGATCAATGGAGCTATAGATGCTATGAGATCTTTTGTAACATTCCTAATCAAGTAGATAGTTGAACATAGTACAATTACAATTCAATAGGTTTTTCTATAAGAATGTAACATAGAATATCTATTATTATATAATCAAATTTATAATTAATAAACCCACATGACATTAATAACATAGCTCAATCCATAATCAATCTACTACATGATATTTAATAGATACAACTCCTCCTTAAAAGTCACAACATTCTAATCTAAATAATATATATACAAAGTTATCTCACTATACAATAATTTTAAAAGATAAATTATATAATTAAATCAGCAATCGATTCATCATACTTATGTTGTGCAACTCTAAAAATTTGAGAGTTTATCATATAAGCAAATAGCTCAATCAGTACAGTAACTCATATGCTACCAAAACTTATCATAATAAATAATTTTTAAAATATATTAAATCTTTATACATTTAACATATTCTTTATCAATATGTATAGATATCAAATACTCTTTATGCTCATATAAAAACTTAAACATTTTATGCATTTCAAAATCATAAATTACTAATATAAAATACTTAGATATTATTCAAAACAAAATGCATGCATTCAAATCAAATAAAATGTTTATGATATCTTTGGAAGTAACAACATTTAAACATATTTTTATGATGAAAGTATAAGTATAACTAATGTCAAATATCATGACATAAAATATTATAGTGCAATACTACATGTTTATATAAATATGGTTAAGAGTTCATATAAATAAATATGGCTAAGGAGTAGCATAAATATATTCGTATGACAAAAATCAGATTCATTTTAATCCTTACAGTGTAACATATATCTCCTTGTATTAATGCTTAAAAAAAATAGTTTTCGAATAAATAACAATCTTTAAACCTCTATCATAATTATACTTAATAGATGATCATAATGCCATATTTTATATAAACCATGAGCTTAGAAAAATCTTACTGCATATGGTTTCAGAGTCACAAGTTATATATATATATATATATATATATATATATATATATATATATATATATATATATATATATATATATATATATATATATATATATATATATATATATATATATATATATATATATATATATATATATATATATATATATATATATATATACAAATATATATACATATATATTTTTTATTTTTCATTCTAAATAAGTTATTTAATATCATTAATATTCTTCATTATAGTTCAAACGTTACAAATTTTAATTAATTCTTGAACGTTATAAGTTGGGGATAATACAGATTCTTTATCGGAGAATATCTATATAAATGAGAGTTTTGATCCCTGGGCTGAACATCTCTTTTAAATCTAAATGATTTCCTAAACCATCTAATGCGAGAGTTCTAAGTCGAGAAGTGCCAAAATTTAAGAAGAAACCATTGCTGAAATTCTTGACAACAATGGTTGGAGATGCGCAATTTCATTTTCGTATTAGTTTTTCTTGTGTTTCTATTATAATGGTTTAAAAACACATTTTGGTATCAAAATATCTAACAGTTGGTATTAGAGAAATTAATAGTTTGAGAAACATGTTTATATCAAAATTTGAGGCTAAATAGTTTAAATTGCATATTTTAGCAACATGAAACAAGCCAAAATATGAATCTCATGACATAAAAATTACCTGTGGGCTAAATTCTTAATTCAAATATATTTAAATAATTTTTATGATAAAACTATCAAATTATACTTCAATTCATAATCTATATGGGTAAATTCTGAAAATAATATGATATTTTATCATGATTAATTGTATTGAATATAATAAAAGATCCTATGGGATAATAATTACTTATATGATCCTTATTTTGGCTTTATATATAATTTTAATTAATTAAGGTTGTTGTGACTATATACTAGACATTTTGGACATATAAAATTTACTCATAAGCATGAATTAATATAACCAAATACGCATACATAATATGAGCATTATACCGACTAAAAATATTGAAATATTATATCCTCATGATTTTCAACATGAAATATATCAATAAGTAAAAAAAAACTAAAATCAAATCATATTCATGGTATAAAAATAAAAAACACTTTGCAGAGGTATATTGGTTCTTTCATATTGGTGAGTCTATGGGATGAGAATTTAATTATTAGGGTACTTGCTAGTGCCTTTTTCAAAGTGATGTATTGTTCATCGATAGTTTGTAGCAAGTCTTAGACATTTTCATGTTGGACAACAGAACTACGTATATCAACAGTTATCTTAGTTTTGATAAATATCACGTTGAGCCGATTGGATCTCTCTCATTGCTCATATAGCATGACCTCAGTTAGAGTGTTGGTATAGTGACTATAGGTGGTTCGTCTTTCCTAATAGCATAATTAATATCCATCCACCCTAAATTGAGGAGAATCCTCTCCTTCCATACCTTATAATTATCATCACTAAGTTTGGGAATGTCACTTCAAATATCAGAGAAATTAATAGGTATGAACCACTAGAGAGCTGCAAAGAAAGTGATGATGTATCTACAAGGAACCAAAGATTACATTCTTATATATAGACATACATATAATCTGGATGTGATTGGTTACTCAAATTCAGACTTCGCCGATTGTGTTGATTCTCGTAAATCAACATCAGGATATATTTTTATGATAGCTGATGGAGCTATTTCTTGGAGAATCTCTAAGCATACCTTGACTGCTACTTTTACCATAGAAGCTGAGTTTGTCTCTTGTTTTAAGGCTACTTCACATGGTGTATGGTTTAAGAGTTTCATTTCTGGGCTTGAAATCATAGATTCTATCTCTAGGTCATTAAGAATTTTCTGCGATAATTCAGTTGTTGTTTTTATGGCTAAAAATAATAAAAGTAAATGTTGAAGTAAATACATCGACATTAAGTATTTAGCCATAAGAGAACGTATAAAAGAAAAGAAAGTGGTCATTGAGCATATTAGCACTAAATTAATGATTGCTGATCCTTTGACTAAAGGCATGCCACATCTGAAATTCAAAGATCGTGTAGAGAAAATGGGACTTGGTTCTACTTTGTAATTGTATTGAAACTCTTATATATATTATGATATTTTCTCATTCATGTGCACATTAATTTGAGAAAATATATTGGTACTGAACCAAGAATAAAAATAAGATTTATTCATTAAGTAATATTACCATATTAAGATTAAGAAACTAAATATATCATGATACATTGATATAATACTCGCTCTTAGAAGATGACTTATCGTCATGATTTATGTATTTGTTTCTTAATAAAGTTATTCGATAAAGATTAATTCAAATTATTAAGCTAAACTTATGGATCAACTGGGAGAATATAAATGTTATTATTAAATATTTTATTTAATAATAATGTAACCGTTCTCATTAAGTTCATCATTCATTATAATCAATTTTTTCATTTATTGTGGTTGAAATATTTCGATTTTTATTCTAAATGAACCTTATAATTAAATATTTTATTTAATATCATTAATATTCTTCATTATGCTCTAAACGTTACAAATTTGAATTAATTTTTTAACGTTATGAGTTGGTGATAATAAATGTTCTTGATGGGAGAATATCTATATAAATGAGAGTTTTGGTCTATGGGCTCAACATCTCTTTCAAGTCTAAAGGATTTCCTACACCATCTAAAGCGAGAGTTCTGAGCCGAGAAGTGCCAAAATTCAAGAAGAAATCGTTGCTGAAATTGTTGACAACAATGACTCGAGGTACGCAAATTCATTTTCACATTAGTTTTTCTTGTGTTTCTATTATAATGGTTTAGAAACACATTTTCCAAAATATCTAACAAAATAATCCTACCAAGTATCTACTAGTGAACAACGCTGCATTGTATATGAAGTTGGGCACCTACATATGTCCCAAACATTGTTGAGCAACACCACATCATCCAGAGAAAAGAGAAGATGGTTTGTGACCTTCTCGCCGATGACGTTGGATGACGAGGCTATCGCTAGAGACACTAGTGATGACCTCAGATATGGAGGTAGTGTTGAGACCAAAGCACTTCATGTCCTGCCTAAGTATTGCCTTCAAGTATTGCATCCGTATCCGCATTACTTCCTTGTCCCTCATCCTCATCCAACAAAATCCTTCTGCCATCACCACGTTCACCGTTAGCAGGAGAAGATGAGAAGGAGAAAACAACAGGGCTTGGCGATGTCGTACCCAAGAAGGACGTCATTATTTATTTATTTATTTATTTATGCATGAATATGTATATATATATATATATATATATATATATATATATATATATATACACACACAAATAGATATATACACATATATATACACACACATATACACACACATATATATATATATATATACATATATATATATATATATATATATATATATATATATATATATATATATATATATATATATATATATTTGTGTGTGTATATAAGAATTGAAGTGTAACATGAAATGAAGCACCAAAGTCAATTACTCGATTACTATCTTGACGTACAAGATTAACACTACCATTATCACAAAAAATAATGATATGACTTTAAATAATAACTCTATTGGTCTTTTTTTTATTTTTCTTCCTTTCATTTTGTTCTCGCTTCCAAAACCTACACTATTTCTTTATGTGACCTGGCTTGTTACAGTGGAAATATTTGATATCTCTTCTAGACTTGTATCTTCCTCTATAATGATGTCGATTTTTGCTATGACGTCTTACACGTCTTTCTTGTTTTTTAGTAACAAATGCACTTGAAGAAGATTCTCCCTATTGTTTCCTTCTGGTATCTTAATTTAGCAAACTGTCTTTAACTATATCTATAGTTAGAGCCACCTCTAGCGTACATTTACAAATTGTCACCACATATGTTTCCCAACTTTCTGGTAAAGAGCTGTGAAATAATAATCTTTGCATTTCATCATTTATATTTATTATCATAGCAACTTGTATTTTTGTAATACTTTAAAATAGGCTTATGTGCTCAACAATATTACCACAATCTTTATACTTCAAATTTACAAGTCTTCTAAGAAGAGAAATTCTATTTCTCACTATCTTTTTCGCAAAGAGGTTTTCTAATCTTTGTCAAACAACATCAGTTTTGGTTTCCTCAGAAATATGCTCATACAAATTTATATCCATCCATATTCTAATATAAGTAATAACTTTTCTATGTTGAACATCTTATTCCTCAGCTTCCATAGTAGAAGGTTTATCTTTAACCTTGATGGGCTTATACAAATCTTTGCAATAAAGTAAATCTTCCAATATACACCTCAAAGTAGAATAATTTGATGAGTTGAATTTAATCATACCATCTAACTATTCCATTTCAAACACATAAGAAAAATTAGCATCAAACAACCTGTTGCTCTGATATCACTTGTTCGGAAAAAACTTATTATAGTGGAATAATTCTTTTTCCCTCTTTGTGTATCAAAATGAGTTCCTCATCAAAATACTAACTTGATATCAAAAGTACATATTAATCAGAACAATATAAACAATGAATCAATCACAAAGTGAGACCAAATTTTAACGTGGAAAAACCAATGCAAGAAAAACCACGGGACCATAGTCCATTTCAAACTTCCATTATCACTGGTAATGATAATATGTTTACAATAAGTCTTCTATAAAATAATAAGAGGATCATAATAACATCAATATCATATATCTTGACTCAAGAATAATAAATAATCATCACATTGATGGATCTCATCAA